>NC_091824.1:114997634-115212634 GCF_038994185.2 Dermacentor albipictus
CAACATCAATATTTGACGATATATTCGACAAAACGCAGCGTAGGAAACAATAAGCATCGACGAGCCTTATCTGCCGAGCTGAAAGAAGAATTTGCAGACATGCGATGTAAATGGCAGATGAATCTAATACCAGTAAAGCAAAACGAATAAGAAATTTTAAATCACCAATCTTTGCCTGCCAGCAGAGATGACCTAACTTAGTCATCACTATAAGACTGTTATAGTGTTACAGTGTTATATTGTCTCCAGATCATGAGACTGAAATAATCAGAAGAATAAGAATGGGCGTTTTATGGGCGAATGGGCGAATAAGAATGTGTGCGTTTGGCAGACATTCTCAGATCATGAACAGCACGTTGCCATTATCCATCAAGAGAAAAGTGTATAATAGCTGTGTCTTACCAGTACTCACCTACGGGGCAGAAACGTGGAGGCTTACGTTAAGCGTTCTACTCAAATTAAGGACGACGCAACGAGCTATGGAAAGAAGAATGATAGGTGTAACCTTAAGGGATAAGAAAAAAGCAGATTGGGTGAGGGAACAAACGCGAGTAAATGACATCTTAGTTGAAATCAAGAAAAAGAAATGGGCATGGGCAGGACATGTAATGAGGAGGGAAGATAACCGATGGTCATTAAGGGTAGCGGACAGGATTCCAAGGGAAGGTAAGCGTAGCGTGGGGCGGTAGAACGTTAGGTGGGCGGATGAAATTAAGAAGTTTGCAGCGACAACATGGCCGCGATTAGTACATGACCGGGGTAGTTGGAGAAGTATGGGAGAGGCCTTTGCCCTGCAGTGGGCGTAACCAGGCTGATTATTATTATTATTATTATTATCATCATCATCATTATTATTATTATTATTATTATTATTATTATTATTATTATTATTATTATTATTATTATTATTATTATTATTATTATTATTATTATAGTGATGATAATGACGATGATGACACTGTTACACTAATGATAATCAAAACTCTTAGTCGAAGAAACAAATGATAATAAAGATAATAAGCGAGTGCTAACAGATTATTTCAACAAGTATTCGGAAGACGTTATTTACGTAAACGCTTTCTGTGAATGACTCTCATTGGAATGTTGCTCTATTTTTTCGTGCCCGTCAATATAATGAATACAATGCGCCTAACGCCCTCTAATGAGCAAAACACGCAAATCATGAAAACAAAATATTGGCGCATTTTTCTTCTGATTTAGGTATTCAAGCCAGCCGTTTTCATTAAATTGGCCATTTCCACACCATAGTTGGATCAGGCCCACTGCAAAAATAAAAGTTTAGAGCTATATTAATTCATGTCGTTGATGCAACTAATTCACGGTGGACGCTCACGCGCACGAAAAATGTAGTCGTAGCGGTGTTTCGGAAGCAAGAAATCTACCATTAGTGCCAAATGTCTGAATGATTCGTGTGGAAGAATGCACTCACAACAACTTTTTATAGAGCTGTTGTCAGAAAACAGTCCTACGGCGATGCAGTCACTGCCTTCTCCATGAGGGGACGGAGAAAATGAAACTATTTGATTTGGTGCGCGGGCACCAGTGTCACTCTTTATCATCGAGCTATTAGGTAATAGTAAATATTTCAATGTCATTTTTTTTATTTTCGAATATAATACGCAGGAGAAGCAAGAATTATCAAAACAAGAAATACAACAATTTTGAACACTAAGCGCTTTTTTGGGTTTTATCAGATATCACAGACCCAGTGCTCACTATCACCCAACACTAATTTTTTCAAGTTTTAAAGAAAATAGATACGTCCAGACACAGGTGGTCTTGAACATAACCATGAAGTCCCAATACAGTTCCATGCGCACGCGGTGTCAACTAGAAACCGGCCCTGTCCAGAGTTATTGCTACCGGTTTCCAAATAGTTCGCCTATTTTCTTAGTTGCACCTAATTAACTAAAAACGCGTTTCACGTTTTCGCGATACACTGGCACTGATCTGCTTCGGACATCATGTTCAACCGTACAACGACTAAAAGAAAGTGTTGGCATTTCCATCCTGAATTTCAACACTACAGCACGCGCACGGGGATTATAAGAATGCTGGGTCGTATAAAATAGTGCGGCTGCATCAGTTTCTGTGCAGAAATAATCACTGCACTACCAGCAGCTTTACATACCTGCATAAAACACAGTGTGGTTCCCCTTTCCAGTGCAACAACTGAGGAAACGTGTGCATTACAGAGATTCTACACGACACCACCTACACGACACCGTACAGTGCCCGACATTAATTACTTCAGGCGCGCGCATACCTGCAGCGCGCGTAAGCATTTGGGCAAGCTAAAGCGTTCTTTTCAGATTGTAATTGTAAATATCTTTGAAAGATTTTCATTTTTGTTACAGGTGAATTCAAGTGGACGTAAGCATGCTGCTTCCAACTTTGCCAGCTGGATACTTGAAGCCGACTTGGGAACTCTTGGTCACGGCTTCGATCATGCTCGCAACAGATTAAACAGATCGAAATAACCGGTTTGGTGCCGTTCACTCGGAAGGGGAAAATGGTGAGCACTGAGGATGAAAAAAAGTACACCATAGAAGTAAACGTGAAATTAAAAAAAAAACTACCGCTTCAGCGCTGTAGTAGTTTGCACAAGCCGTTTGTTGTAAAGATGGTCTCGCACAAGGAAGGAAGGAAGGAAGGAAAAAGTGGAGAAGGAAAGGTAGGGAGGTTAACCAGTATGGCTTAACCGGTTTGCTACCCTACACATGGGAGAGGGATGGGGGAGATTAAAGATGGGGAAGGGGGAGAGGGAGAGAGAGCACATATCACGGCACACACACATCGTCCGTTGGAGTCCATCATTCTGGCAAGGTACGCGACGTCACTCTCATAGCCGCTTGTCCAATCCCGTCTCTTTCAAAAACCGAAGTAGTCCCTTTGTCGCCCTCACCTGCGATATCTTCTGTCGGCGGCATGTGAAAATTGTGTCGAGCGACAATGGTCTACTGTCAAGGCGCGCTAGAACAGATGCCAGGGACTGTCGCTGAACGTTATAGTCAGGACAGTCGCACAGAACATGTTCCAGCGTCTCCTCGCAAAGACAGGCATTACAGAGATCGTTGTCGGCCATTCCAATGCGGAATGAGTAAGATTTGGTGAAAGCCACCCCCAGCCATAAGCGATAAAGCAGAGTCGCCTCTCTTCGACGCAGTCCAGTTGGCATATAGAGATGCATCAAAGAGGGCAGGTGGTATTGACGGTTGCTCTGGGTGGTCTGGTTGTTTGGTGTGCACCAAAGAGATAGCGTGATCTCATGTGCAAGCACTCGAAGTCTGCTAGCTGCGTCGGATCGTGAAAGCGGTATGGCCTCCTCTTGTGCGTCTTCAAGAGCTGCCCGAGCGGCATTATCGGCGTCTTCATTTCCAGTGACGCCGCAGTGACTTGGCAGCCACTGAAACGTCACATGGTGTCCTTTCTCCTGTGATGTATGGAGTAGGCATCTAATATCGAATACGAGCTGTTCGAATGGCCCGCGATGCAGAGCTGATAGTACAGATTGTAGGGCTGCCTTTGAATCGCTGAAGATTGACCATTGCCGAGGTGGCTCCCGATTGACGACACGAAGTGCAGCGCGAAGAGCAGCTAGTTCAGCAGATGTCGATGTTGTTGGGTGGTCAGTCCTAAAGCTGATGGTAATAGCTTTTGCTGGGACAACCACAGCACCGGACGAACACTGGATGTTTGTGGAACCATCGGTATAAATGTGTTCCCTGTCCGCGTACCTCTCGTGCAAAAGAAGCAGAGACAGTTGTTTGAGCACAGGCGACGACAGTTCAGACTTTTTTCCGATTCCTGGTACACTGAGATGGACTGTAGGGCTGATAAGACACCAAGGGGGTATCGATGGTTTAGATGCAGCGGTGAAGCCCGATGGCAGTTTGTCGTTGTATTTGATGATAGTTTTAGCGAATGATGATTGGTGCCTGTCCGAAGGTAGTGCTGCAAGGTGGTGATAGGTGGCACGTGCAAAATGTCTGATGTGCGTTCTCAGGGCTTCCACCGTAATGTGAGTTCGCATTGGATGGTCCCGAGCAATCGCAATAGTTGCCTCTGTTGAGGTGCATCTGGGCAAACCAAGGCAGACTCTGAGTGCTTGAGCTTGTTCTGCCTGCAGAACACGAATATTTGTCTTGCAGGTGTTGGTCAGTACAGGTAGACTATATCTTAGAAAACCGAGAAAGAGAGCTCTGTAGAGTTTAAGCATTGCGTCTACTGACATCCCCCACGTCTTTCCGGCCAAGTATTGAAACAACTGGGAAGTTGCTGTCAGGCGCCGTTTCATGTAGGCCACGTGCGGGCTCCAACAGAGGTCTCGGTCAATTATTACGCCAAGGAATCTGTGGGTTCGGACATAGGGAATAGTCCGCCCATTGATTGAGATGATATAAGGCGTCATCGGTTTGCGTGTCAATGCTACTAGTGCGCATTTTTCTGGTGATATGCTGAGACCCTGTTTACACAAGTAGTTCGCTGTCAAAGTGGCCGCTCTTTGAAGTCGCGCACGTATCTGAGGACGTGTGACTGCCGAAGTCCAGACACAGATGTCGTCAGCGTATATTGAAATTTTGATGGTAGTTGGCAAGTACTCAGCAAGTCCAACAAGAGCGAGGTTGAATAGCGTCGGGCTGAGAGCACCGCCTTGAGGAACGCCCCTGCTGGTATAGCGTGGCGTAGTTGGGCCATCGTCAGTTAACACAAAGAATGATCTTGCAGATAGGTAGCTTGCAATCCACAAAAAAACTCGACCACCTAGGCCAACCGTCGCAAGGGCGTCGAGAATGGCCTCATGTAATACGTTATCGTATGCCCCTTTCACATCTAGGAATAAAGCTGCAGATAAACGCTTACGGGACTTTTCGTGCTGGACATAGGAAACGAGATCAACTACATTGTCGATAGAAGAGCGGTCACGTCGGAAACCAGCCATGGAAATCGGATAAATCTTGTAGTATTCAAGGTACCATTCCAGGCGGCCAAGGATCATCCGTTCCATTATCTTTCCTACACAGCTGGCCAGCGCTATTGGGCGGTAAGAGGTGACTTCTAATGGGGATTTGCCCTGCTTTAAGAGTGGCACCAGGCGGCTTACTTTCCATTCGTCAGGAACATTTCCCTCCTGCCATGAGGAGTTGTAAAGGCTCAACAACTCTATCCGTGCGGACTCTCCGAGATAGCACAAGGCCCGGTATGATATACCATCCGGACCCGGAGATGATGAGCGCCTGCAGAGAGCTAGAGCCGCTTCGAGCTCCTCCATTGTAAACGGAAGGTCCATGCGGCCATCACGTGAATTGGGGACGTCAGCTCGGGCTGGAGGATCTGGACGAGTAGCTTGGTCTGCGATCCGCGCACAAAAATCTTCTGCGACATCGATGTCTTGCCGCCCTTGGAAAAGCGCTAGCGCCTTGAATGGGAAACGCCGTTCCGGAAGGCAACGCAGACCTTGCACCGTTTTCCATATGTGAGACAGTGGCTTGCGGGGGTCGAGTTTCTGGCAAAACGTTGCCCAACGTTCCAACGCTAATCTATCCATACGACGCTGAATCTTCTTTTGCATCCTCCTGGCTGCCCTAAGGTCATGAATTGATTTTGTACGCCGATATCGACATTCCGCCCGGCGACGAAGCGCTCGAAGGCGCTCTAATTCTATGTCGAAGTCATTCCGCGTGGAAGAGGTCGTCATCATGCGAGTGGCGTTTTGCATCGTCATTTTAATCGTTTGCTCTAACCCTGATGGTAGGCCCTCGCGGCAGGCATCTTCCATCTCAGATTTGAAGTTGGCCCATTGAATCGTCCGAATGGTATTCCGTAAGCCTGATCTAGACGACAAGCCTTTGATGTTCAGATAGGTGGGAATGTGGTCACTCCCATGTGTCTCAATGTCTGGAAACCACTTCACACATCTGGCGAGAGAGTTGGAGACAAAAGCAAGGTCGAGGCAGCTGCCGCATGTCACGCCGCGAAGAAAGGTGGGGCTACCATCGTTCAGGAGAGTAAGGCCATAGTTGTGGGCGATGCTTGCTAATCTTCGTCCTCTTGCATTTGTCCGTGTACTTCCCCATGCTGGATGGTGTGCATTGAAATCTCCTATGATGACCCATGGGGCGGGACAAACACTCAAGATATCCGCAAATCTTTTGGTATCGAAATTGCAGGAAGGCGATATATACACGCCTATGAGAGTAAACAAGAGTTTGTTCCTTTTAACTGTGATGCATATATATTGATTGTCGTCGTGGGGAGCAATTGGTTGCAAAACATAGGTGAGTTCACGACGAACAAAAATGACGATTTTGCTGCATGCACCATTTGTTGATGACATGATAAATCCATGATAAATCCATGATAAATCCTGACAGTCTTATTGATTTCGACAAGTTGGGCTCACAAATGACGATGAGGGGAAACAGATTGGTGTACACAAACTGCCGAAAATCTGAAATTCGTGATTTTAGCCCTCTGGCGTTCCATTGGATGATGGACGCAGCCTTGACTTCTTTCCGGAAGGATGGTCTCGCACAAATACTTGTACTGCCTTCGGGGTGATGTAAACTGGCTCGAGGACAGCAACCACGTCGTTGCTCTGTTTTCAAGTGTTGCCAAGATGAAACTTTAAGTACAAGGAAGAAGACGAAAAAGTTTAATCTCGCTAACGCTACAAAACACTGCAATTATATTCCAACTCGCCCGTATTTAGACCACGTTGAACCATGAAATAGAGAGAGAGAGAGAGAAAGAAGTGTAGAGGAAGAGGCGCTATTTTCCGCAGCGGTCATGGGCATAGCTTGATGGAATAATTATTTATCCATTCCATGTGTCATTACTGCTTGAACTAGTACAGCGCAAAATTGCGTTGCGATGCGTTGCGCCTGTAGAGCGTGCTCCACCTCAAACGTTTTACTGCTTAGGCAAGGCCGACCTGAGTGCGCTCAAGCCACACCTAGGTTGCAGGAAACCCTTTGGAAGTCTTAGTTCGTAATGAATGGTAAAAGAGGTATGAACAGTTGTGTTAACTATACTTCAGGTTCGCTTCGCTATCTCAATCGTACACACGAGCGGTGACGGAAAGGCAACCTTGTTTTTTTTAACGTTTTACTACAAAGATATCCACCGTCGTTTACATGATGAATGAGACCGAGCTCCTATTATGTAACTGCTTCAGATAAACTGCCTAACTAGCTTGTTTTGTCATTACAATTTAAGCTATCTAAGCATCTATTTCGCACCACGTATGGTATAAATTTACCCGCCAATCAAAAGAAGCTGTTAGAACTTGTTCTATTAAGCGAGGATGTTGGGGTATACTTGAAGGGTCTGATCTCAACAGTATACGTTACACATAGTGGTACATCAAGTGCATTTCATTGATGCAGTTTTTACGGTCTATAGCATTTTTCAACAGTCCATGCGATTAAAGTAACATTTCGAGCCCACTGTCCCCTTTGCTCTGGTAAGAGCAACAAACAAAGTTCATGCTCTCAAAATGCAAATTTTTATTGTTTACTTATTTTTTGTGCGGAAAACATAACAGAGCTGTAGTGAATGCATTTAGGTATCAATATTCTAGTTGCTGCAAAGGCGGGCTTCCTGATTCTGCATCTTAACTTGTTCGATATCACTCCTTGCCACTCAACGCGACGCAACTCATCTTTGAATGTGTTGGCTAGGAGTTATGCTGTCGCAAGCCTGCTCAACCTTCGTGGTAATTACTGACAGCGCTATTTGACCTGCCTAACTGGACAGTCCCCCGGTGCTTGAGGTGAGATTTTAGTTATATTGTGCGTAAAATGATCTGCAATTTTTGTTGATGGTGTTGTTGTTGTTTTGCTTCACTCCATTTTAGCTCTACGCAGTATATATAGAGGGTATTCAAAATGAAGCATTATGGCTTTCGTAAAATTAGACACTCGGAGGCACGCGAAGACCACCTGTGCAAATAAGTTATGTGGCCAGGGGGACACAAAGCGAGATGATAATTATCGCTGACAGCAGCCCAACGAACTAAAATTCAATAATTAACGTGTTGTTGACGGCAGTCAGTGGTTATGTTTGTAGTGAAAATTGAGAGGCAGACGTGTTTCTACACAGTATCAGTTGGAAGAATTTTTCTAGCGTGTCTGTACTCCGAGATATACAACTCTAAATCTTAAATAAATTACCGCGGTACGCCAGCAGCAGCTTCGGGACGACGATGTTATGGTGTCCTACGATGTAGTGTCCTTATTCACGAATGTGCCGATAGCATTGGCTACGGATATTATTGAGAAACGCCTGCAGGAGGACTGTACGTTAGAAAGCCGTACTTCCCTGACTGTTGACGACATCATGATTCTGCTTAGGTTCTGCTTGAAGCAAACATATTTCTCGTTTGCCGGTACCATATATCACCAGATAGAAGGCGTCCCGATGGGTAGTCCTGTTTCTGTAATCGTGGCTGATCTGTTAATGCAACACGTGGAAACGGCTGTGATGACGTCCTTACCCTTCCCTGTCAAAATGTACTGCCGCTATGTAGATGACACCTTTGTGATTGTCGAAAAGAAAAACCTGCGTGCCATGCATGAGGCGCTTAATGCCGTCCATCATGCCATTCAATTTACATGTGAGACGGAGAATAGTGGCAGCCTAGCCTTTCTAGACGTGCTGGTACAACGGAGCGAAGGAGGTTCGGTGGAGACAGCCGTATATCGCAAATCTTGCGATAGCGGGAGTGTGCTGAGTTTTGACTCTCACCACCCTATAGAACACAAACATGCCGTGGTACGCACTCTCCTGTCTCGTTGCGATGCGCTCTCGTCAACGCAAACTTTGAGGGAGCAAGAATTAACGAATGTGGCCACTCTTTTGCATAAACGGAGTTACCCTGAGCACTTTGTCAATGATACGCAGCGCCGCATGCAAAAACCTCGTGAGAGCAAGGCCGAAAGGCCAGCTTCCTTTGTGTGCATTCCGTATGTCCGCGGTGTATCAGAAGCAGTGCGCAGGGCTTTACGGCCTTTAGGTGTTCGAACTGTGTTTAAACCCTCGTACACGTTGGCAAATGTGTTCCCGAAGCCAAAGGACCACACACCTCCGGACGAACAAAGTGGTGTCGTCTACAAGGTCAACTGCTCGGACTGTGATGCCAGCTACATTGGCGAGACAGGGCGGCGACGTCGCACCCGTATCAAGGAACATCTAAGAGATGCTACGAAAGCCACCCATGCTACACGTGCCAAGACAGAATTGGTTGATCATTGTTTATCAAAGGGACACATGTTTGATTTTAACAATGTAACCACACTAGCACGGGAACACCGATGGGGCCCAAGAAAGTTCGTAGAATCATGGTTCATCCGTCGTAATCAATCTTCATGTAACTCTAACCGTGGCCCCCTGCCGGATGTTTACGGCACTTTCATAGATAAATAGGATGTATTTCTCATTTGTTGCCGTTGTGTACTGACGATGCCACCCGCATAGGTGGCGAAACGTCTATATTTTTGTTATACTTTGTTGTTGAGTAAAGCCAGTGTAAACAACACTTTGAAGCATGAGTTCCCCTGGCTTTTCGAACATTTTCTCTAAATCTTAATTGTCGTTTGCATGATTGCGCATGCAAGAGAGTTAGGATCGGCGCAGAGCTGCACCCTGATATGACGTGGCTGTTGCGTGCGGCATTTAGTACGACAACGCGGTGGAGGCACTGGCAAAGATGATAACTTCCCCCTTCCCCGTAACACTATATATATATATATATATATATATATATATATATATATATATATATATATATATATATATATATATATATATATATATATATATATATATATATATATATAAACGTTTTCGAACAACAAGTAAACACATCAGAATAACAAGGACCACGTTCTAACACTAACAATGAGTTTTGTGTGCCACCGGTTGTGCGCAATGTTACCTTCAAATATGTTTTATGTGCCCTAGTTCTCAAATTGTCCTTCGTGTATTTATGAGAGCTGACCTTACTTTTGAATATGGTTTACGCGAACTCGGTTGCGAGCTGTCTTTAGTACATTTATGTCACCTGGCTTCACGTTTTTTTTTTTTTGGCTTTCTTTGTTCAGTGACCTTATGTTCTTTTATTCTTACGATGTATCCGTTCTCTCTCCAAAGGAGCTCCCTGGTTGTTTTTGACGACGTGGTGGTTTCTTTATGCCCGTATCTGTTAAGGAAACTTCAGCCTGTATAGGGCATTTGGAACGACATCCCCCCCCCTCCCCCCAACAAACACACACACATGCACACGCACACACACAAAAGGACAAGGCGACACCCAAAGCGCAAAGTACCAACAATAGTATATTTTTCCATAGCACAATAATGTACGTTCGCACAAAGTCATTGCGCGCGCGCAAATAATTACCTCCTAAGAAAAGCAAGTTCTTTATCGGAAATGTTAACATATGGGATGCTTGTGCACTGAGGACCTAATCTCAAAATTAATTTCGGCATCCCCAAACCACAGCACAGGCTCCAGCGGATGAACCAAAAGTAGCTGTTATATTGTGTTACCACAAGATATCCCATAAAGTGAAAAAAAAAGTTGAACAATAAAAATAAAAGTAGTTTTTTAACCTTTCGGAAATTTCGTCTCTGCCATCGTAACGACGGCGATAGGAGATCAAAAGCGTGCGAAAAGAAACACAAAATCACCTTCGTTTCCTGCACTGGGGATGTCGTTTACAGGATCCCCCTCTGTAGCGGTAAGACGCATATCGGGCAGATGGGCAGGGACCTTAGTGATAGAATTAGAAGACATAGTAACAATGCCAAAAAGCGCACGTGATGGGTGGCTCGATTGTTAATCCTGTGGATGTGACCCATTGCTCGAAGCATGCACAGTTGTATGTTTCATGCTTGACAAGCCCGCCAGATAAATTATTAAGGCTGGAAATAATGTGGGATTAAGTCCTGAGTGCATAAGCAGCCCATCTGTTCACCCTTCCGGTAAGGAGCTTGTTTTTCTTAGGAGGTAATTATTTACGCATGCGTGGTGGTTTTTTGCGAGCGTATAAAATTGTGCTCTGGAAAAAACAAAACGCCTTTGTCGGTAGTTTCCGCTTTGTGTGTGGTCGTGTCCTTCTTAAAAAAACTTAGAGGGCTATAAACACACAAGGCGAAGAGAAAGAACACACGCCATAGGTGCTCACTCGCAACTGATTTTTAACGCAAGCATGCAAAAAAATACAAATGTATCAGTTGGACGCATCGCGCATGTGAAGACGATGTACAGAACAAGCATACATCTAAGGCACGTGTTAGAATCGATTAATAAAATAGAATTATTTTTCATTCAGTGATATGGAGGGTCGGCTTACACACCGCGTGGCGTTCTTGGTGATGTGATAGGCTTCCGAGATTTCTCGTGTGGTTTAGTTAGGGTGACAGGCACAAAAAACAATTGTAAAACGCGGAATCGTTCTGTCGTGCTTACGCACGGCCTTGGGAAAAAGCTTGCGTGCACAAGCTGAGAACGAGTTTCCGAGTGCAAGTAAAACGTCTTATGGCCGCAGGCTACCTTGTTCGCCTCATCACATCCCTGCGTGAAAAGCGCGTGCGTATCGCAAAGCAACGAAAATTCGGGCGTCGTGCTTCTGTTCAAAATGAAGGAAAGAAAATATTGAAAGTTATTACCTACGTACATAAAATTTCACACGGCCTAAAGGATGTGGCAAAGCGTTATGGAATTCGGGGGTAGTTTTCTGCACGACACAGGCTAAGTCGAATTTGCTCCATTGTGCACAGAAGGGCACAGGCCACCTCACTGGGTGATAGAAAATGCAGCCCAAAACATGGTAATCGTTTTGTCAATTGTGGCTCAAGAGTAATACATAAACTTCCCCTAAGCTGTGGTCATATGTACATTGGCCAAGCAGGACAATGTGTCAACGTAAGCCTCAGATATCACAGAAATTAATTAAACGGGGTGCCATCTTCTCATGTTGCCTCGCATTGTGAATCGTGTCCCTGTAAACCCATCTTCGAAAACACGGTCATTTTGTTCCATCACCCTAATCAAACCACACGGGAAATCTCGGAAGCCTATCATATCACCAAGAACAACGCTCTGTATGTAAGCCAACCATCCGCATTACAGCATGACAAAGAATTCACTTTTATTATTCGATGTTAACGCGTGCCCTAGATGTGAGCTTGTTTTGTACCTCGTCTTGACATGCGTGATGCGTCCATTTTGAATATGCACTTTTTTTCCATACGTGCATTAAGTATCATTTGTGTGTGAGTGCGTGGGCTGTGCTCCTCTTTCTACGTCCTGTGTGCTCGTAGCTCTCTGAGTTTTTCTAATAATGCATTACCAACTAGCACACCTATCCGTCATTTTGTCTCGTCTTTTTTTGGTCGTTCACTCTGCGCTATAACCTCGACGATCATGAACCGAGAAGCCCAAACCTCCACCATCTTAAAGAATCCTCTTCTTCATCATTGTCATATTTCTATTTCCTTCTTCCGCTCTTTGTGTAAGAAGTATCCACCCAGACAATATTCTGGTTAACCTAGCTAGGTTAGCTCTCCCTCCCAATCCTCGTACCGGGGCAATCAGTCTATTTATTTCTTGACAATGGAGCCGAGAAAAGTACGCTTGCCAAAATGATGGCACCAGGTTGTGCTCTCACTTCTTGCTCAACTGCATTCTCCGCTAGCGAACTTCTCGAATACCGCTTGTCAAACTCAGATATTCGTCACAGGCTACAAGAATGTTTGGACAGGTGCCCGCGTGTTGCGGTGAGGGTGTTAAAGAAATCATATTATTTGTGCTACTTTTACAAGGGACGTTTTCAGAATTAATTTAAATATGGGGTTTAACGTGCCAAAACCACTTTCTGATTATGAGGCACGCCGTAGTGGAGGACTCCGAAAATTTCGACCACCTGGTGCTCTTTAACGTGCACCTAAATCTAAGTACACGGGTGTTATCGCATTTCGCCCCCATCGAAATGCGGTCGCCGTGGCCGGGATTCGATCCCGCAACCTCGCTCTCAGCAGCGAAACGCCATAGCCACGAAGCAACCACGGCGGGCATACAAGGGGCTTTGATCGTATCGATTTGCGAACTTACTCCCAGCTTCGCTGTGGGAAAATATGCAGCAACAGTAAGTTGAAAACAAACTAAAATATGAAATGGTGATGGTTTCAGATTTAGTTCCTTATACCTATTTCCAGATAGCTTGCAAGAGGCATAAAAGTGAATAATGCACTGCATCATGTCATTATGAGGTTGTTCATACGAATTTTCAGTGAAAGGAGATATTCTTTCTGTAAGAAAACTTCCTAAATAGAGACAAGAAATGACTGTATGATCGTTAATAGTGATTAAGCGCAAGCTTTAGGTCGGGCCCAACTCCAACGCGGCCTATTTAAATGCATGTAATCCGCAAAAAGGTTTTTATGAGATAACCCCTGGACCGATTTTAATTAAATTTCTTGCATTTGAGAGAGAAACTTAAATTCTAGTGACTGTTGTAAGCGGAATTTCGATTTCGGGCTTGAATTTTCTTAAAACAATTTTCAAATATTTGACCGTTTCAAAAAATTAGAAGCACGAAGTTTACAAATTCATAGCTCTGCATCAAGAACTCATATCGCAGGTTCTGTAAATGGCATCCATTAGATCATTCAAAGCGGACAAATTCAATATGTCATTTTACATCTTACGTGAATTTGTTTCGTTGGCTACAAGGGTTCTGCAAAAGTTGTATTTGCCCTATTACTCAACTTTTTATATTCATGTGTAACATATGAATTTTGTCCGCTTTAGATGTACTATTAGATAAAATTCACATAATTGTATTATAATTTTTCGTTGTTGAGTTACAGAGTTGTAAACTTGATAGTTTCGTTTTTTAAAAATTTCCGATTTTTGCCAATTTTTAACAAAACATTCACTAGCTAACTCGAAAATTCCAGGCCAACAGTGACTATATTCTAAGTTTTTATTTTAAATGCAAGAAACCTCGTCAAATTTGGTGCAGTGGTTGCTGAGAAAACGAATTCTCCTTTTACATGTATTTAGATAGGAGCACCCGAGCTAAATCTTCCTCTTAAATAGAGGCACATGTGCAATTGTTTTTTATGCGAAGCATATTACGAGAGCTCAACCCAGCTCCTCAGGCGCGGCGGTGTCGCCTTGAATACCACGTGACACCGTGACGTCACGACAGAGGAGAAGTGGCTTTGGCTCAACTCTTGCAAGATCGCCTGGGTGGGAATCGAACCAGGGTCTCCGGAGTGTGAGACGGAGACGCTACCACTGAGCCACGAGTACGATGCTTCAAAGCGGTACAAAAGCGCCTCTAGTGAATGCGGTGTTGCCTTAGAAACGAGCTGTTTCTAAGGCTCAGGCGTGCGTCGCTTGCTCAGGCGCACATTTCGTTGCCGCGCCGAACGCTGCGTTGCTCGACGCTCACCGCGTCCAATGCGGGGCGTCCAAGGCGAAGCAGAGTAACGCATGAGTTGTTTCTTCGTCTAGCCGAACCAAATATAGCCAAGCAACAGCAGTTCACCAAGCTAAACAGTGGTTCAACAACTAAAATAAAGGCTAGTATGCTTCGCATCCTGGGCTTAACCTTACCTAAGCCACAGCCATTTTTTACTAGGCAATGCTGATTTTCTTCATGGTTGCTATGTCAATCAGTAACAGAAAGAAGCACACCGGCTTGGTAGCCATTTATATCTTTATTTATGATATTTAATTATTTAATTTATGATACCCAAAACAATCTTTCTTTCTTACAACAGAAGTTGTGAAAGAAAATTGTATGCACGTAAAACTGTATATAGACATAATTTTGTATACTCCTCGGAACTAAAGATTGTTATATTCGACAATGGAGATTTCTCTGAGACAGAAGTAGAAACGGACGGCGCAAAACCGTTAGGTTGGTTAGGCAAGGTTGAATTGGTCATTGACCGGAGTTACGAAAAACGTTTTTCCTCAGTCGGCCCTCAACTTTTATATATATGTCTTGGTGTCTGCGAGACTGATATAGCAAACAGTTTGTTGATGCGGAGGGCACAATCCCTTTTATGAAGATGGCTACTAATATTCCGCCACTTTAGTCAACAGTTGTATCCTTTTCGAGCGCTCTGCGGAAGCCATAACACGTTTTGTTGAGATGAAAGAATCCCCACAATCGACTTTGTTGCGCCTGTCCTTTTCACGGCAAGCACATTACACGAGGCAATGTCAGCTACCGCGATTGGCACAGCGATATCTACATGGACAACAACCCGCCGTGGTTGCTCAGTGGCTATGGTGTTGGGCTGATGAGCACGAGGTCGCGGGATCGAATCCCGGCCACGGCGGCCGCATTTCGATGGGGGCGAAATGCGAAAACACCCGTGTGCTTAGATTTAGGTGCACGTTAAAGAACCCCAGGTGGTCAAAATTTCCGGAGTCCTCCACTACGGCGTGCCTCATAATCAGAAAGTGGTTTTGGCACGTAAAACCCCAAATATTATTATTATTATTATTACATGGACAACAAAAAAAACGAGTTCATCACCTTCACGTGTACACGCTTAGTCTTTGCGATACCTGATCCTGTCTGCCGATACCCACATGTGCTGTCGCTTAAAATTTCTTGGAAAAGCGCTGCAACTGCGATGGTAAAAAGCAGAGCAAATGTAGAAGGTTATCCATTGCATCTAAACTTGTACCATGTCTGCTGCGAAGTTCTTAAACCCCGAGTAAGGCGAACGCTGGATAATACTGTGGCACTTTTGGTACATACCAAACGTAAGTGGCTGTTTCATGATCTACAACACACGCATATCATGACCTACGATTTACATTCGTCATACACTCTTGTCATACTATGCCAATATTACTACATAACAATACGTAGGTGGCTGTTTCATCAACTACATCACACGCACGTAAAATGCAACAAACTCTAGTTTGAGCCCATCGGGTACCTGAATAAATAAATGTCACAACCCATCCCTTTTGTTCGTCGTACACTCTTGTAATACTATGCCAATTTTAGACCATACCCAGTTAATGAAATGACCATGAGACCACGAAAACATAGGCGGCTCTCTCATTTATGTTCGTCATACATTCTTGTCATACTATGCCAATTGTGGTACCTACCAAGTTAACAAAACTACCATGACAGCACCAAGACGTAGGTGGCTGGATAGGTACTGTCAAAGTTGCAAATGTTCCCCAAGAAATGCTTCGCATTTAAAAAAAAATGGAAGTGACTCAGCTCTGTCTTGAATCACTATCCATCTTACTTGTTTCCTTACGTTATATAGAGCTGGACTCGAACAAGTGAATTTTTTGATGAAGTTACGGGTACATCATTGACAATCACTGATAATTTATATAAAATCTTGTTTCTGCGCCTACCTAGGCATTTGGGGGGAAGTAGACGGTGGACATGTCAGCGCACATCGGCGTCATGTCTGCCGAATTCCCAGAACGCTTCCTCGAATTGGCGGTGTTTACTCGTGTATGACAGATACTGAGAGTTCTGCTACCGGAATTTATTCGTGGATGGTGTATTGACAAAGTACTCTATTGCGCTCGAACAATTCGTTCTCAGACATTCGGGAACCCAAAGAACTCCTACTAATGCAGATACTTCCCTTACAAATTGAAATATTTAGGGAAATCTTGTGATCTGCTAATCATTTATAGAGCAAGTAGTGTTCACCGCTGCATGTAATCGATCACCAGTGGTTGAGTCATGCTATCAGTCATACGGATATCTTAAAGCTTATATGGAACCATAAACAAAGTATAGTATATACACTATTCAGGCCCAAGGGAATAACTAATTCGAGCGACCATTCATGACATACGAACAATAATAAATTTAGAGCCACAAACACGATCGCAGAGAGGGGACGACATAAAGCAAGAAGGGATGCTAAACCTTCAACTGTTCATTTTTGCAGACAGTTAGCAGGTGAAAGCGTTTTCTTTTCGTCTTTTTTTTTTCAAAACGCATGCCCACCATACAAATGCTCGCACCTCGCTTCACACTAACAAAACTAAAAAACAGTTTTCACGTAACGCACTTTTAGACAAACAAATCCATTGATGGGTCACTTACACAATATTTTCCTTTGTTGTTATGTCAAATTCACCGACGATTACGATACTCCCTAATGCGATATATATATAGCAGAGCTCTATACGTGCTCTCATTTCGCGTGTCAATATTTTGTATTATGATTATATAGGTACAAGGCTTATATTAGAAGGAAAACCTTGTCAGTAGCGTAGCTGGGGCGGACAATGTGTCTGGTGCGGCACGTTGCAAACGGAGCGAAGTGTGGCGCGAATGCCTCGCTTATTGGGCGATCGTGAGAGGCAGGGCGTAAGTGATGCGTAGGCTCGATTCACAGGAGCCGGCGCAGAGAGACCTCCGCCCATGCAGCGCTTTGTTGCTATACAGACGACGCGCGGTACTCTTGCGTCATATTGTCGCCATCATTGCCGCACAGCCAGTCTTTCGCGGCACTACGCTTTTCTTCTCACGCTTTCGTTCCACCAACGACGAGAGCGGCCGCTCGTAGCGAGGAAATCGTGCCGCCAGTGTCAGCGGTGACAACACCCAAGGGAGCGTCACATCGAGCCTAACTCGAAGCCACTCGCCATCACCCCTCTGAGCAGCGGTGATCCTGGCACAGAGGCTCGTGCCGCGGGCTGACCTCGCCAGCTGACGTCACGTGATGATAGTAGCCGTCCCCGCCTCATGCTACCCTGCCTCTCTCCCCCCTCGAAAGCACAGATGACATGGCCCACGCGGCTGCGGCTGCCGCGGCCGCGGGCAATTCAGCGCATGCGCAGGCCGTTTCCCATCCACTCCTTCTCCACTTTCAGCTGCATGCTTTTGCTGTAGCTTTCTTCTCCGCTTTCCTCCTCGCGCTTTCTTCTTTCATCTCCCGCTGCGCTCCGCGTTCGCTTTCACCTTTCTCTGTGCTCGTTCGCTCGGTTACGAGGTACGACGCCTAGGCACGCCGACGCTCAACGCAGGAGCGGGCGCCTAAAAGGTGCGCTCTAAGAAAAGGTTTCATGATATCGCGAGCTGGTTTTGATCCTTCCTAGGATGCGTACCTCCGCAAAGCGTAGTTGACATCTACATGAAGTCACGTGCACGCTTATATGCGCACTGTTCTTCTTTTTGACATTAAGTGCATGTTCGCTTGCTCTACGCTGACGTAGCGTCCCGCAAGGTCGCCCCCCCCCCCCCGAACCCGTGTACGCTCTCAAAAATAACACCCTTTATATGCGCACTGTGTGCAAGAATTAAGCTGTGAATATTATTGTTCAGCATGCACCAGCGAGCTTAACACCAAGTACTATTTGTTTATGGCATATTCTTTACGGAATATAATTGCGCATATTTATCACCTCACGGTTTCAAAACAAAATAATGTCCCTTGAACCTGACGAGGCAGCTGTCGCAGTGCTGTGTTATACTTTACCAAATGAGAACGTGAACCCGATTAATTCAACCTCGGATGGTGGAAGTGACATATTAGGGGAAGAAGAATATGTCGGGAGGGACGTCGAGTCTATTTGCTCGAGGACACTTTGATAATCTGGCATTAATTTTCAGCTTGCTTCCAATACCCGTGGGTATTTCGACGTAAACCTTGCAGTCGTTCATTAGGTGCTTATCTTTGTAACTGTTTCAGGCTTGTGCGAGTTCGGGGGAGAATCTTTTTACTGCGGGAATTTTACATAATAAATTATTCCCATTCCCGTATTCTGGAAGGTCGACCTAAAAGTACGCATAGCGTTATTGTATTACCTTCTTGTGATATGCAGTCCATTTTTTTTTCTTTCGTTGCCCACTGGTTCATACAGAAGGCTTAATCACGTTATGAGCCTCGAGTGTCTCGCATTCCCTAAAGATGTTCTGCAGGGGAGTCCTAGACGTTTCCGCTATGCCTAATTCAGTCAAAGAAGAAAAGGTTATATGCCCACATACTAAATTAATTTTTGTTCGAGTTTCTAGATAATGAATTGCATATTCAAAACACACGTCGTCCATACGAATAGTAGGAACAGCGGGATAGCGGTATTACAATGATTACAGGCCTACGTTTCACATTTCACTGCTCAACGGCGGCAGTCATAAATATTTCGATTAACACTCTTTTTCAGAAAACTTTGCGACTGTAAGGCAAGTATCGCATGCCACAGAATATAGTTAAACAGCTGAAATAAACTACCTAAATGAAACTGTCACGCAGTTTGGTGTAGAAATAAAAACTACTGCTAGGAACAAAAGCCGAACAGATGCCAGTTTAACATCAAAATGAGCCCCAACCTTGCACTCACGTCATTCTTTCTCCGCGCAAGAGCTATCTCCCGGACTTCTGCTTGTTTATTTCAAGCTTCGGCTTAAAAGTGAGAACGGGCTAGTTGATCACTGTGTTAGATTGTGGGGCTGGTTATCATATAAAACTGCGAGAGTAAGTAGCAAGGAACAACAAGGCTTTAATGATTAAAATTAAATTATGGGACTTTGCGGGCGAAAACCACGATACGATCGCGAAGCACGCAGTAGCGGGGGACTGTGGAATAATTTTAACTACCTAGCTAAGTTTTTTTTAACGTGCACCCGATGCGCGGCACATGGACGCTCTTGTATTTGGCCCCCATCAAAATGTGGCCGCCGCCGCCCCTACCGCCAGGGTTTCAGTCCGCGACTTCCGGCATAGCAGGACAAAGCCAAAGCCACTGAGCAACCATAGCGGGTAACAACAAGGCGTGGTAGGCATGTTTGGCGTTACAGTTACAACATGCACAAACATACAACGGATCGTACAAGCTCCCTCTTTAGCTTTTCTGTTTCACCTTCCACCCTAGCTGCCGAAATTTCTTATACCACGATTCCCATAGTTGTCACCTTGAATTAAGTTAAATGTTATTCTGATCACTCTATGTAGTACACAATACGGTGACTTGAAGGTTTCGAAGCTGGAATCCTACTGGCTAGGTTGGCCTGCCCACTTAAGCCCAAGTATGACGCCGGATTTTACTATTCATATGGCGTTGTTTGGAAGTACTCGATGTCACTCGCCTCTTTAGGAGCAGGCTGCAAAGAAAGCGTTTGATCACCTGATTGCTCCTCCAGGTAATCTCACCTGAAGAAAACAGATTTAGAGATGAACTTGCTTGATAAATTGAAATTCAGCTGATCAAAACATTTTCTAGCCATCTACTATACCACGCCTTTCATAGCCTAGTTCTCAGTTTCATTCGTTCAACGCAATAATACAATCAGAAAAAGTTAAACTCTTAAGCAATCAAGCAAACACCCTACTAACCTGTACATAATTTTAGGGTGATAAAGCGAGTAGCTAAGAAACATCTTCAGAATTTTTGATAGATAAGACGTAGTGCTATTGTAGCTTCTTTATTTATTTTTTACTTCAAACTCTCTCTCAGCCTAGACACAGCATCACATCAGAAGGATAGAGGATTTGGCTTGTACGAAGCACGTGGCCTGCTGCTCTGAAGTGTACGCTACCAAGGCATATTGTCTCACTCCCAGAACACTCTCCAGTTCTACTACTTAATGTCCAATAAATTTCCTTTGGCTTCGTAGTGGGCACTTGCAGAGGAGAACGGGCAATACGCAGATAAAACCGATCAAGCAAATTAACGGGGTCACAACCCAAAGAAGCAAAGAAACACATAACCTTTTTTTTGCATAACCAAGCTGTTATAACGCCAAGGGTTATATCAACAACTCGCCACCTCAACGACGCTCATCACAGGTTTACTTGTTCCAAGGAAGCATTTATCTACATTAAGCTATCCATTCTCTTCCCAGCGAGCCCACTTTCTCGTTGCTTTGGCATCTCAATAACCGTCTTTCACTCGGAATCCGGGTAGAGAAGGGAATAATCGTCAACTCACATTCCTTCATCCTTCCGTCATAGGATTCTACTCGGAAGCACCGCGGCATTTGGCAAGTGTTGCTGCGCTTGCTAGAAAGGCGCTTGCTGTCGCACGCCGAATCTGATGGCCTGCAGACGTAATGGGTTTGTTGCTGACGTTGGCACAAAAAAAGAAAAATAAAGGAAAAGATTGCCTCAGAACCATTTCACGATGCAGAGGAGGTCTGCAGAGGACACGTTTAACTCGTACAAGAACGTATTCAAATTATGTAAGAGTTCAAAGGGCGAACCTGGAGGACGAAATAAGTTCCCACTTATTATAGATTTATTTTTAAGGTAAACCTTGCACTAAGCATATTTTAGTTCTGCTGGAGCGTCTCTCACAAAATAATTGAGATAATACTTTAGGCAAGGGGCTACATAACCTCCTCGGCAGTGTTTTCTGGCAAAGCTAACCACGTTAGAACTAGGACGTGTTATTTCCTGATCGTATATCTTATCGTATAGAAGTATCTAGACGATGAGCAAAATGAGAACAAGCTGAAAGCTGTAGCCAACGTTTCGACAAGTGGACTTGTCTTTTTCAAGGCCACATACATAGGGAGGGAAAGAGATAAGAAGAAGGTAGGCAGGTTAACCAGAATCACGTCCGGTTGGCTACTCTACACCGGGGGAACGGGAAAGGGGGAAAACAAAGATAACAGGGAGAGAGCGGAGAGAAGGAAAGAAGGAAATTGCAGTGAGTTCGCTGACGTGTGTGGCCTTACAGAAATTGCAATTAGAGTCACAAATGGCCGCACAAGCCCGTCGTCCTTAAGAAGCACAACAGTGCCTTCACCGCTTTTTGGGCCGACGGGCGATGGTGGCGGTGTTCCAGCAGCACCTGCACAGAAAGCGGCCGATTGTCCAGTTTTTGAAAAGCTTTGGCAAGTTCTTGTCTCTCAGGGGTGTATCGTGGACAGTGGCACAGCAGGTGGTCGATGTTTTCTTCCGTGCCACAGACCTCGCATGCTCCACTGTCAGTCACTCCAATCAATGCAGAGTATGCCTTTGTGAACGCAACTCCTAACCAAAGGCGACAGAGAAGCGTAGCTTCACGTCGAGGAAGTCCGAGTGGAGGCCGGAGTTGCAGGGAGGGGTTTAGTCGATGCAGTCGTGTAAGTCGTAAGTTTGGCGAGTTCCACTCGGTCAGTGTGAGACTGCGTGCCAAGTGTCGAAGCTGCCTAGCGGCGTCTGTCCTCGAGAGCGGAATCGGAACGCTCTGCTCTTCATGATGTGCTGTACGAGCAGCGTTATCGGCGGAATCATTGCCACTGATTCCACAATGCCCAGGTACCCATTGAAAAATGACCTCGTGACTTTTTTGTTGGACAGCATGGTAAAGTTTCGCGATTTCGTATGTCAGTATGTCGTATGACATACATAGGCGTGACCTAGAGATATCTAGGTCAGGCCTATGTAATGAGGGGAGTGACAAGCAGTGAGCGTGAAGAAGTTGGTAAGCTTTGATCAGGACCTGTCGCAAATATTGAGAACCTATGCGAACTGATATGTGAAGGGCGAAGGCGGCTATTCATCCCAGCAGTTGTTACTGAAGTTACCAACGCATGATGAAAGCGTAGTATTACTGCGAAATGACCTGATCGCCAGCCATAGCTTTTAATGAGATTCGCATTTTCTTGGTACTTCGCGCACTTTACGCGGGATGGCTGACTATGTGTCTCTAACCACCTGCTCGCCAACCTGAGCGACTGGTAAGTTGCCAGTCGCCCAGGCTGCGCTACCCAGGATGCTCAACCTACCCGATGCCCTACCCAGAATTGGTAGCGCATCGGGCTGCTGTGCGGAGGGTACAGTGTTCGAAATCAACCATCAGGCCAACTTGGGTCACTGCGTATGCGACGCTGCTTACCTATGCGCCGCTCTTCAACGAACGTCTTTGACGCCGGCATGAGTCACTGGGGATGCAGCACGGGGTATGGACACAGGCTATGGCACCGCTCTTCAATAAACATATGTGACGCCGACTTGGAGCTCTGGGTATGTGTCACTCGGCCTGTGCTGCTCTGCAATGAACCTTTCTGACGCAAACTAGTTTCACTCGTTATGTGCCGCTAAGTGTGTGCCGCTTTTCAATGAACCTCTTTAGTGCCAATTTGGGTAAGCAGGTATGTGCCACTAGGAATATTCCACTCTACAATAACAAAATAAATGCTTCATTTTGATCCCATGGTGAGCGGATTTGAAACCATAAGCAAATATTTTATGGAGACGCTATTAGATGGCGCTGCGTGCACAGTTTGGAAGGGTGAAAAAGGAACGGGGCTTCGTACACGTTTTGGCGTTACATTTTGTCACCACGTTGTTTCAACGCTAGTCGCACCAATGTAGACACTTATCGTGAGATGGGTTCTGAGCGACTTCCAGAAGTCTTAGTTAACGGTATACGCAGTGCCTTTAAGCTTCAATTAATTCTTCAGTAGCAGTAATTTATCATAAAAATCTGGCAATTCGAGGATAACAGGACGTGAGTAAGTGGGATTTTTCCCAGCTTGGTGCAACCTTTCGGCGCGTTCACAGCCACTACATTCTAAGTATACAGCTGATAACCACATGGATATCTTTGACAACAGGATATCGATATTTTGTTGTGGTACTGAGTAAATCCGCGTGATGTAATCTTTTGTCAACACGTACTATTTTACAAATATCCACATATAAAAGAGGCTTGTTAACTGTGTGAATGATGTTGCATCGAAGCCTATTCTGTCATTAACACTTCTCACAATCGTAATAACTAAATCGTAAATACGTTACTTGTAAGCGTTGAATCAATTACTTGTTCGACATTAATTAGCTCTGTTGACTATTACGCCGAACATATGATTTCAAGACACACTAAAGCTTAAGCTACATAATTGCTCTCAATGACCGTGAAATGAAGTTGATGCTGTGGACTATGTGGAGTTCACAAAACAACTACACTTTTTGCTTGTCACTGCCATAACTCAATATAATTTAGCAGCATTGGTACTAAGACTTACGGATACTGGGAAAATCGCAGTCAGGTAAAACCCCAATTGAATCACGTCAGCGTACATTTAGGTGGCGTTGTTTTTGAAAGTTATATATATATATATAACTTTCATATATATATATATATATATATATATATATATATATATATATATATATATATATATAATTATATTATATATATAATATAATAATAAATATATATATATATATATATATATATATATATATATATATATATATATATATATATATATATATATATATATATATATATATATATATATATATCAAAGGCGATTTCGACTGTGACACAAAAAACGTAATATATATGCTTGAATGTACGCTCTGCAAAAAACGGTACATCGGACAAACAGAAGGGCCTTTCAGATTCCGCTTTAACAATCATAAATCCCACGCTAACACGTTGCCCAACCTGCCCATCTCAAAACACGTACATCTTCCTGACCACTCATTTGATAAACTGAAAGTCACGTTGCTTGAATCTGGATTTCGCTCAAATTATGATAGAGAAGCCCGCGAATCCTTCCTTATCTATAAGTTTGATACTGTCGCGTGTGGTATGAATGAATGTGTAGGAAAATTGAGTTGCCTGTCTTTGTAGCCCGTCACTTGTCCGTTCTTCTACTAGTACGTCGCTATTCCCCTTTTTCTGTGTCTGTGTTTGCTTGATAACATAGCACATATTGAGCGCATATCGACGTTTTGTTGTCACGTGGCGATTGATTTTTACATTTCGGTACGTTTTTATACTTTGTATCTTAGATTATATGTTTGCAATCGCCATCGGTCTATACACGTGTCAGCTATCCTTTGAACGATTCGGATGTATTTTGTTCGCCCATTTTATTCGTTTTTCATGTTAACGTATCTTCATTTGGTTGATAAGCACATGTATATTAACTGTTCTGACACCATGCAATGCATTCTGATGAAGGCCGGACCCCGGCCGAAACGTCAATAAACCGCTTCATACGCGCGTCTACTTCACTGTGAATATTTACCCGGACCCAGAACTGCTTTTTTTTCTGGTATATATATATATATATATATATATATATATATATATATATATATATGCCCTATGTACTAGGTGGGTTCAATTTAGCATTACAACATACACCCACAACTGTTGCTTACAAGGTTGCTTACAACTGTTGCTGACAATATCTAAACAATTATGAACTACCATAAAGTAGGGTGGGCCTGCACCAACAATGCTATGAAGAGCTGTTAGCCATTTAAAAATTTTAGAAGTTGAAAGTGAGAGACAACTCAAAATGAACTTCATACTGTGAGCCACAGAAGCCTGACGATGACGCATGTGAAGGGGAGGAGGAGAGTGAGGGGTCTAGGAACCTCGAGCGCCCCCCCCCCTTTCCTTAGTTTATGCCTACGTTCCCACGACTTGAACTTATTCCCACTTTTCATCGCTTTCAAACGACAGGGCAGAGCGGCATCCATGTTGTGTTTACTTTCCACGTGCAGTGATTATCACTGTATTTCTGCATCTGAATCCCATCCAGCAACTCTCCCAGCTCTTCAATAAGTTCATTCGACGTGTACTTCGTCGCCGCCGGTGCTGCATCCTATTAAAGTTGAATGAGATGCAAATGAATGATGCGTCATTTTTTATTTACCGTGTTGTCAACGCACGTGAAATATCTCTGCGCATCTTATTTGCAGGCTGACCTTATCTTCATAGCTTTTGAGAGCAGCGACACGCGGCAGATGTTGGTCTTTCGTCATCGTTAGCAAGTATCACGACTGAATAATTCTAAAAGGCACCGTGCCCTCTAATTATTACTCGGGGCCAATATTATCGCTGTCTAGCTGATTCCGTGTGTAAAACTGATTAGCACCGGTGGGTCGAAACAACTTATTAATGCCCACCTGAGGGAGGAGGCCGATTAGGCTTCTCTAATTGCCTGTTTACGCAGCGTCGATGAAACTCACGTCTATGATGATGCGTCACGTGAAACACACGCACCCCACTGTCGATATTTGTACCGTTGGTATGTTTCGTGGCAGGCACTTCTCGTTCATTCAATATACTTTACGTCGTTTTACCAATGTTACTAGTATACAGGTAGAATGCAGGTGTTAATCGCTGTTTCCTTTAAGCACTCCGTACACTCCAGCTAGCGCATCAAGATCTAGTGAACCACTAATGAAAATTATTACATTTAAAAGGCGTTGTATACAACTCGAAGAAATTCTAATTGAACCTGTGCTTGAAATTCGGATAATATGTCTAAAACGTTTTTCTAAAACGAGGTGACTGGATGTTTACTCTCAGAGTAATTCGGACGTCATGTGGCGGGATCATTCCTGTCAGTGTTTGTCACAATCTTTGAAACCACGCGTATTTTGTACATGGCTGGACAGGTACTTTTGGTGTATACTAGACATGAAATAGTTGAATTTCCCATATCTGACACGCCTGTGCAAAGTTCTCACATAGCGCCCATGAAATAACTTTGACAAAACTGACAGAAGAAGAGAAAATTGATAATCCCTTCTGCAGCTCTGTGCTTTCATGATTTTCAAGACACCAAAATATCGTGAAACTAAATTTTCAACAGAAAAAAGCAATTCCCACCTGGACTGCTGAAAATCATGCTCTTAATTATATAATATATTGCCGAAGAACCACAAGACCAATATCTACTCTGTGGTGTCTCGCCCAGCCATATGAACGACACACCATTGCAGGCATAAAAAAAAGGTTGAGATGCCTGCCTCGGCGGTTAGACAAATGTGCGTAAATTTGGTGCAAGATGCAAATGGAGAATACGTACACACAATGGAGGCTTTGTTGGACGTGTATATCATGTGTGCTCTCGTCATAACATACCATGACTATTTCACCGGTTCCCTCGGATTCTTCTATATCACCCTTGATGTGCGCCACATGCTCTTTTTTCACGACTGCCGCAAGGCTCTAGTACAGACAAAATGGGACCATTCAATGTTTTCTTTCTATACTGTGTGTGGGTACCTTGTAACATTTGCCTGCAATTTCTCGCTGATAAGGCGCCGCTTAGATATGTGCGCGGACATTTTGGCATACTGACGCTACTCCTAACCTTTCCGTACGACGTACACCTCCGTTAAATAAAGTGTGTAGCGCCAAGGTGGACAGCGATGGCACAGCTAAGAGGTTGCGAGAGGAATGTGCTAAAGCATGAAGAGTAGTTTGTTCCACTTCAGTTACTCTGTTTCCTAGACAAAAACGGAATCTTTATTTTCCTTTATGACAGGATAAACAGTGTGCAAAGTGAGATGTTGTAGACAGCAAGTGCGAGATTTGCTTTCGATAAAAAATTTAATGTGCACCGACAGTTGCAATAAAGGTACACGGCGTGACTTCCCGAGTTGCACAGTAGAAACGGCGGTCTGGCGAAACCACTGTGAATTCCTACCGAAGACAAAAGAAACGCAGTTTTATTAAGGGAACACCTGCACTGCCGCTGTGTTCGAATTTTTTTGAGGAAAGAAGCTTGAGTCGTGTAGTATGTAGTTTTGTGGCTTTGCTTCTCACCATGCATAGGCCCCACGAATTCATGCGATGTAGCGTGGATACGTTTACTGTCAATGTCGACCACGTAATTAACAAATTAAAATGTCAGATCGTATACACTACGCATTTGCACTTGATACATAGACAAGATATTTCAATTATTTCGCTCTTCTGCAGACAACCAATTCCACTCGTACCCCTGGTTATCGCGGTATAGTAAACCTAGAAACTAAACAAAGAGGGACATCCAAAGGTGTTAGCAAGGTATACTGTTGAATTCTGTAGATGATTCCCATTGAGACAGCAAAGCTTGGAATGTTTAAAGGTCATCGTCCGTTGGCTGACCAACACCTCTGTTTAGCGAACGCGCATTCACAAAACCGACTTTAAGGAAATTTATGAACGATCCCCAATGCCGCTTCCAGTTATAGTAGAGAAGTAAATGAGCAAACTTGTCGAACCTAGGGCAGAGAACCGATGCATACGGCCATGCCAGACCTTGAAGGCTCGCGTACAAAAGGATCTCCCTGCTGTACGTGCTCATGGAACATGTAAAACCGCATTGTCTATACTTTTGTAAAGTGAGGCTTTTTTTGCTAACTGTCCCGGATTTTCATGACGGTGGCTGATAGCTGAGTGCGTGCTGCTGCTGGTGTTTTGTCGAATAGCTCACACGTAAAAAAAAGATAAATAGAAATACGGGCCTAATGCTGGGATCGAGCCTCCACCCCTATCACAGCATCCGGATAGTGTAATCACCAGAATACAATTGGCCTTTTTTTGTTCTTTGTTGCATTCTGTAACAACGCATGCACTTATAAATATAACATGTACACATCAGCCACTAGTCTGTGCAACGATGGTCAAGTTTACTAATTGACGTTGGCACAGTAGAAGTATATGGGCAATTATGGCCAGTTCAGGCTAAGGAATCTGGCGACGTTCTAAACCAGTTTACCCATAAAAGATGTTTCGCTGTGTATATAGCTAACACCGTTACGCCCTAGCAAAATAGTCACTTTTGCACAGTAATGCATAAGAAAGCAGCAGGTACGGACACAGCACCGCACTGGCACACGCTAAAACCTCCTGACTAGCGCCAGATATAACACAACTGTAAAAAAATTATGCCTCAAAGTGAATTCGCGGTCTTTGTACTGAAAACGTCTTGTGTACTGCAGAAAAGAAATGATAAACCTTGCACGTACGTGTAAAACCGCAATCTGAAGCTAAGAATTCGACGACAGGAACTGCCTTGTTGAGGCGAAGAAGTTTCGCTTTATCCAAATGTTGGCTACAGGCTAAGCCTTGTCCATTTCTGCCCACTCTTCACTATATTTCAAGCATCCATGTTCCTGAGGCTTGTCTGACTTATTTTTGTGCAGATTTTATTGCAGTTCTCCAAAATAGTAAAGAATACATTTCTGCTGGGAAACGCCCTGCTTTACCGACGATTCAGTTTGAAATTTCCTTACATTCACTTAGAGACCCTACAGTTCTCTCCATTTTATGCAAGTTTTGCGGATTGTTTGAATGTTAGCCCTTTAGTGTTGACAACTTGGATAGCAAATACGAAGTTCAAATAATTTCGCGATCTAGCAACGACATAAGAAACTCCTTCAGAATGTGTGTGCTTGTGCTCGCCGATTCGTAAGGACGATTCAAATGCTCCCAATAAATCCTGCGACGATCATCAATCCACTGCAGTGGCACGGGAAGCAAAAAAAAATACAGCGTATTCGTCAGCATTGAAGTATTCAGCTCTGCAGTATCCTGAGAGTCGGCAACATGTATAGTCTCTCTTTTCGGTCTACATGGCTCCTAACAGTCAAACGCCAGAATAAACTCAGCAAAATTATTAACGGTAATGTCAGATTCGTCGGCATCGCATTTCCCAGCGATAAACGGAGACGACAGACTACCGCAAGCAGTTTGTATAGCTGAGTCTCCCCATTCTGTCACATGAATGATTCTAGCCATGCCATTGCATACGCGACCCTAATGGACTTTCATAGATTTCTGGGAGCCACGACTGTATAGCCTATCACTTCTTGCAAGCTGAGTATGCTTAACATGACCCGATTTCACGTTCCTTTATAGCCCAATATTGTCGGCTCTTATACGACCTGACTTCATGTGCTTTTCGGTCCCCTTATTTCTTGTGCCTTCTGGTAATGTTTGCCCGTTTTGTCATTTTCCTTATTATTATTCAAAATGCTATATCTTTATTTATTAGTCCTAAGGCTGTTGCGTGGCATAATGCCCCCTTGTTCTGGATTTTTTATTATGCAACTATTCTGCGCTGATATGAGTAGCCAGGGTAACTTGAAAACGCTTGCTTCTAAAAGCCATGCTATAAATATCCGAAGATGAAGAGGTCATCGAATTCCTTCTTGAAAGTTGCCACATTACTATTCATCTCACTAGAATATATTCGAATAAAGAAAGAACGCGTGAACGAGCCCGCATTTCCCAAGGGCCTCGGGCAATTGACCTCAGAGTAGGATTTTAAAGCGGTTTCTGCTGCATCTTAAAGCGCTTCAGCAAAGAATAGAAAACACGCTCTAAAAGTAAGAATGGCTTTATGTAAAGTTCCCGTAGCTTTTCTTTAGGGTGGCTCTTTTCAACCGGTCTACCACCAGTGTCCACAAAGACGACTCAGTTTCTTGTTGTGGTAGTGAATATAGGAAAAATAATGAGGATCATGAAATTTTAACGTAATAACATTTCTTTTTTCAAGAAATTAAAAGCCTCTTCCCTGGTCCACTGCGCGACCATGGGATATCATTGCGCTGTAAACGCACACACGACGATGTGCATTTAGCTTTGTATAAAAATATTAATCAACATCAGTACGACCACTATTCTCAGATGAGCCTACATCGGGCTGTTCCGTAACGCTGGCACTGAGACATGCTTCACCTTAACAGACATTAGAACTCAAAGGCTTCTCGCTTTTAAATATGGCCCTGCTATTCGTTGAAAAGCATCTAGTGAACGCTTCCACCAACTTGAGCACTTGTACAGGCAATACCGTGGTTTGAATCAGACATAACCGTTTGAGGGTGTCAAGACGTGTAGAAGACAGTGCGATCTATCGAAGCCGGTTATGAACGTGAAAGAGTCCCGCTGTGTTAACGTCGTTGAAAGATTCTTGTGTTGGCAATGGGGCTCTGTGCGCCGTCCCAATGCCTAGTCACAGTTCACTTGCCACTGCGAGTGCTTACAAAGGCCACGAGGGTTGCAATGTGGGCTTGTTGGTAATGCATCTTTAAGGGGAGTATGGTAGCGCTGTGTGTGTCCCTTTGTGTCTTCTCTTGTCCCGTCTTTGATTCGCGTTACCATACTCCCCTTACAAAGACGTTCATTGAGAGCTCCTGCAGATCAAAGAAAGCTTTGCGCTCATATGAACTTAGCGGGGAGTCGTTAGTGCGCCTTATTGAGCCGCTGCGTCTTATCTTTAGCAAGTTTTGTAATGCAAATTCTAGCTACATGAGTGTCAGAAGCTTGCGCAAGGGCAGTTTTTTGTGATATGAGGCACTCCTGAATAGTCGTCTCTGCTTTGAGGTCACTTATTTTTTACTGTCATTTTTTTTATTTAATGGCTTTGCTGTCTTTTCGTTTCTTCTTTCTAATGATTTCACAATCAGCTGATGGGCCTGAATCTCCTTTGAATAACTATTCTTTGAAATCACTGGCGCACATGATGGCAAGTGTTACCTTAAATGACGCGCAGTGCCCCTGAAAGGGTTCTTTCAGTAAAGATTGCACGGTGTTCGAAGATTTAACCCCCTATAATGCGCTCTTCAGAGATCCCTCCTAGATACTTTCATCATAGCGGACACGTAAGGAGGCTTTACCGTACCGCAACACCAATATATGGGTTCTAAAACATTGTAGAAGCTGTTGTTGTTGTTGTTGTTATTGTTGTTGTGTCCTAGTCATTAGGCAAGACCCAACTGTGTAATATCATCAAAATTCCGTGATGCGTGGAAGTGGAAATGGCGCTCTGACAAGGGTTTCAAATTGTGCTTATTTTGGGCAGCAAAAATGATATAAAAAGGCGCAATGACCCGCGGGTATCGTATTGAAGAGTCAGCGACAGCTCGTTTTGGGAGGCTGATGCATACGTCTGGTATATAACTGCCCTAAGGATGCGTGTCGTGAGAAACTGTGTAAAAAAGAAAACAGCAGGACAGCAAATGTAACCTCAACTTGTACTTGCTTGTATTGTCTCAAAAGAAAGCGGAGGCATATTAAACCTTACTGTTATTTCATCCCTGTGGCATCAATCTTGCAACACAGATGTCAATTGCATGACATCAAAAAAGTGCATCAACATTTATTTGAGTCGTGAGGACACTTCAGTGGTCGATGAACTCAACTTCAGGCAACTAAAAATCTCGGAAGCTTAGGTGTCGTGCGATAAAATTCAGGTATATCACACAGTAATATTTCTCCGGTATTTGCACGTCGATGTGACTTTGATAACGAAAAGCATTCTTTCGCTCATCCCAGCCATATACAGGTAGGTTGCTAGGCCTCTGTTTCGCATCGTTTCTGGCCTCTTAAAGAAAAAAAGTTCAAGTTTCCGATGGTGGAAATAAACTTCGGCCCTCCAACATCTTGCAACTTCTGCCCTTTGTCCGCTGTTATTGTTAATTTACGTCACTGAGATCGCGACTAATATCACTTCATAGATACATATATCATGGCGTCTTGTATAATGAAATCAGTTGCCCTGCAGACGTCATGTGCTGCTTTCTCATCTAGCAAAACTAGCTGAATGGTGTGACACATGGGAGATTAAAATTAACACAGCAAAAACTAAACACGTCAAATTCGCTTTCATTAGTCAACCTACCTCTGAGCAGTATATACGTGGTATTACTATCGACTCAGCATCTTCAATTAAGTACCTAGATCTTATATCTACCGCCAGTTTAAGCTGGAATGGCCCCACTGAACGCACTACCAGAAAATCATGTAAAGCAGTTGGTTATCTCAAAAAGCGCTTACACCTGGGGAATGCAGATACCAGACTTCGCGTGTACAGTTATCTTTTCAGACCCTCTTTAGAACAATCTCTAGAATCTACTCGAATCAGTTCAAAATAAAGCTGCGCGTTCATCTTACCTTCATACTCCCTCTAACAAAGTGTGTCTGCATTAAAAATCACTCGATCTCCCTTCCCTTGCCATAAGTGGGAAATTACCCGGTTCCAGTTCGTCCACATTGCATTCGCTCGAGCTAATATTTTTCCCGCCGCTCACATCTCGACCCATGAGACCATGTTCATCAAGCAAAACTTATACTGGCCGGAAAAACATTTTTCGAAAGCATTATATATTGCGGAATAAAGCTCTTTGCCTTAAAACATTGTCTTGCTTACGGAATCATCATTTCACGCAGCACTATCAATTTTTCTAGAGCGTATCAACGTGTCGTAACCTACATACACTTGAATATTTATTTCAACAGTATTTTCATGTTGTTAGGACTGCATAGCATCTTTGCCTTACTATTCTGTTTCGTCAGATATGTATTTTTGTATGCTTAGTATCTGTTTCAGTTGCTGGCATTGTGAAACTTGCGTTCTGATGTGGATTGGTAATCACTATCGAGTGGCTTCGGCGTTGCGCTGCTAAGTACGAGGTAGCCGGATCGAATCCCAGCAGCTGTGGCAGCATTTCATACAGGGAAAAATGAAAAAAAAAGAAAATTCCCGTGTGCAGTGCATTGGCTGCGCGTTAAGAAAACCTGGGTGGTCGAAATCACCCTGGTTTTGGCCCGTAAGACCCTAGAATTCAATTTTAATCGAGTTTTGCGATCGCATATTTCACGCTATCAGATATCGTAGAGAATAATTTTATTCCTTTTTCACATTTTTCGGAGCCTTTCTTTCTCTCTGTCTCTGTTCAACGTTTAGATCACATTTTATTGTATCTAATGTCGTCTCATATAATTTATCTTGCACGCACTGCAGGCTTGCGCGCATTCTCTGCCCCCCCCCCCCTCTAATTATCCTCCCCACATGCACACACATTTGATTGGCGTACACAAAAATGTAGTGGTTGTTAGAATCATAACCAGTGCTGCATAGCTAGCTGTCGGCAAAATGCTTAGAATCACTTTCACTCCCACAGTACGTAGCATCTTCATTTCTGCCTGCTAGATGAATGAGGCATACTTCACTCTTGAGAAGTTGCGGCACGCATTCAGCCTCTCCAAACGTCGCACTGACCCAGGTGAAGGCGGTGTAACGTACTAAGCACTGGTGAACGTGGACAAGGCTTTTCATGACCGTATATTGGACGAATCGAATATAATTAAGTGTAGAGAACCGGCGTAATTCCTACTGAATGGGAATCATCCATGATAACACAAATTTTAAATACTGGAGGCCGCGCAAGACATCCCAAATCCTACCGGCTATTATCACTAACTTCAAATGCCATCAAGGTAATGGAATCAATAGCCCTGTTTCGTCTGGATGCCAGGTTGGATAAGCTGATTTTTTCCTCTGATATCATGAGTGGCTTTCGTCACCATGCTTCAGCACTGGGAGCATTACAGACTTTGCCTCTGGAAACAGAAACTCCACCTACACGCTATTTCTGGACATACAGCAAGCTTTCGACTCGGTTAAGCAGAAGGCGATTGTTTTTACTTTTGGGACCGGAGGGTTTCCCGATTGCCCGCTCCGCTTTGTGTACAATTTGCTATCGGAGCACCATATGAAAGTGCGCGTCGCAGGATTAACAATATAACACACAGTGAAGTGCCGGGTCCCACAGGAAAGCATTTTATCACCGTTTCTGATTATCAAAGTACGCGCCGCGCTACCAAGTCGTTAGCCTCAGCATGGTGAGTTCCCTGAGGGCATTGCTGTCTATTGCTCTCTGTGGATAAGCGCCACTTCGCACGTTGGTCTACGGCTTTGTGAAATCTTGCAGAGAGCTCTGAATGCGACTTCTGAGCACTTCGGTAAAGTTTGCTTGCCCGTGTCTCTTCGTCGGTAAAGTTGTCCTGCAAATATCACCTGCTAAGTCAGTTTAAATAGAATGAATTTCTAAAGAACGAGTTGGTCCAACCAAGAGCCGACTGTCCCTTGATGAGACGCCTGTAAGCTGCGTGTGACAACACAGTAACTTGGGCTTAATTGTTGATGATCGCATCTCTTGGTGTGCTGCCATTAAACTATAATGGCACAAATCCAATCCCTCCTTAGTATGTGACCACATAGACAGCAAGAGATACCGACTGCGATCAAACAATGGCTCTGCAGGTGCATTAGTCAACTGTATTCACACGCGTGATGCATGCATCACTAATCCAGAACAAGCCTCCTGTATCGATAGCACAACTGAAACCAGATCATCGCGTTGCCCTGCCACTCATGGTTGGATTACCTCGTGAGGGGCAGTCGGTAACATTACTCACTGAAGCACATCAGTTGCGCCTGAAGGTGCAAGCCGACCAGAGAGCTCTGTATAATTTCGAACCGTGTGTCGAACCATGTATCGAACGGCCAATCGCTTCTTGATCGGCTGTTTCGACGTCAGTTTGCTCGCATGGGAAACATAACAGCATTATTTATGGCCATTGCTGGTACTTCTGAACATGCTGTGATTGACGATGAACGCTTGACTATGTGTGTACAAAGAAGTGTGTGAACTTCTTTCTTAATCTTTTAGTCGCCTTTACCCCTTCCCCAAGGTAGCCTACCGGGCTCAGCCTGGTAAAGATCCCTGCCTTTGCCTTAGGACCTCTCTCTCTCTCTCTCTGAACATACTGCTTTAGTTACGCCTACAACTCCGAAGGATATAAAAAAACAATTTTTCCCCTTTTATCTCAGAATCATTGAAGTGCACCAAAAGTGAGATACGCTTGTTTCGGCAATATTCAAGTTGGCTTATTCGTACATCTTCACAAGATTTAGACTAACTTCAATTATTCATAGATGCATCTGCACACAGCTATGGTCCAGGTGTCTCTGCAGCTTTTTGCTGCCCTATGACTGGAGTACCATGCATACTTCATATACAACATTCAGCCTCATCAACTACGGAACTAGCAGATATTGATGTTGCACTTAAATACGTGCAAGATGAGTTAACCGCATCAAATAGCCACCTTTACAAACTCACGTTGTTCTTACCAGACTATAGCAAAGTGACACTGGTTGTCCAGTTACTCTCAACAAAGCTGTGTACTCATAAAAGCTGTATCACGTGGGGTATCTCTCGTTGCCCAGTGGATATCTTCGCACGTTAGGATCACCGGATATGAAGAGGTTGATCGGTTGGCTTCAACTTGCGGCTCATAACGACTGTGACTGCCCGTAAATTTTGTGCAAGCTTGGTGACGCACTTCTATTGATTCATCACTGCCTCCTCAAGCAGCACCAAGACTAGCGTGTAGCAAATGGAACGTTTCCTCTCCGATTTAGCAGTCGAGGCTTGCCTCATCATGCTAGAACACAACTACTCAAGCTGGCTCTGTGTGAATGTGTGTCAACGTTTACGCCGACAAGGACGTGTGCACAATTTGTCGTGTACGTCTTGCGGTTGCTGCGAGACACTTCAGCACCTGATACAGGAATGTCCCTCCTTTACTGAGAAGTGTACGTCGCTGGTGAGGGACCTGCGCAGACAGATCTCGTTCACCTGCGGTGTACAACACTTGGCGAATGTTTGTACCTCTGTGATTGTGTGTCTCGACGCGATAAGCACATCGCACATGCCCTGTATAGAAGAAACTATAACTGAGGTTCTCGTTTCTAGCTTATTTCTCTTGTTTTTAAACGGCTCAGACCTCAGACGTTACTGCTTCCGCTTTCAACACTCTTTTAGTAGCGTGACCTGAAGTGATCGACCCCATACTGTGCGTGATGTGTACTGTGTGCGTGAGCTCGGCTTCAGTCTTTGAGATCTGTCATGTTCATCTTTTTTTACTCTTTCCTTTCCTTCTTCCTATCTTCTATTCCTAAGTTTCTATCTCTTCTTCCTATCTAAAGAGTAGGCAGGCGTCGTTTCCCTCCCGGTGGCAGTTGCCAGCCTGCTCCTCACTTTCTCTTTCCTCTCTCGTGTATATGCGCTTTGCAAACAAAATAATAATAATTATTATTATTATTATTATTATTATTATTATTATTATTATTATTATTATTATTATTATTATTATTATTATTATTATTATTATTATTATTATGTGCACAATGTCTACTCGCAAAATAAATTCTGAGAGCTGATGAGCCAGGCAGGAATTTTATAGCACGAAGGCTTGTTCTTGAAAACAATAAATGCGATTGATTGGAAGCTCATCTTGCAGTGTTTCTAAAAGTATGGGCGAAGTTGCTGCCTTTTGTACAAGCAGCCAATTTTCCTTGTGTAACGACTGTGTCTGAAACTGAGAATTGGGAAAAATAAAAATAAATGGCGCGGCTTATTAAAAACAAAATACAGGTCGAAAACGGACACGTAGAACGTGTTTTTCTGCAAGTTTCTTTTTATTTACTTGCTTTAACGTTATTCCAGCAAAGCCTTAGGGCAGCATCGTCGGGTTGAGGGTGAAAATGTTGTCGCAAAACAAAAACGATGGAAGTTGCATGAGTGGTTACAACAATAACAACGGTTTCAGGCCTTTTAATTGAGTCCACTTTTAATTGCAGCACTCTCTCAATCATTGAGCGCGAAAAGAAAAATAAGAAGAAAGAAAGAACAGAAGGTTGGCGGCTAAAGGTGAAAGAAACTGCTAGAGGTATAATTCAATTTAGAGGGCACCTAGTGCAGGAGACGCAGTGGATAAGCGATAATAAAAAGGTACCGTGCTCGCCGAGGCTACGAACAGGAAGAGAACATTCACGGCCGGACAGTGTTGATTAGTGCGGTCGCTGGGGGACCGCGCGACCCCGAGCTATTCAGTTTCCCACTGCAAATTGGGAAGGTAGTTTGGAGAGGTCGCACACATAGAAAGCCGGGCAATGTAAGGCATGAAATGGACTGAACAGAAAAGAAAACACGAACAAGGATATAGATTACCTAAAAACCAGCTTGCTCCTGGAACTCCCAAGTTAAATGGATAGAGAAAATCCTCGAGCGTGCACAAACGCCATCAGGTGGCTGCAGTGGTTCACAGCGCAACAGAAAGAGGGGCTTAAAGCTTCTGTACCGAATTTGTTTCAATGCTGCAATGCTTCAAAACTCCGATTGAGGTTTTTATTTGGGATTGCAATAGGGGTTAAGACCCTTCTAGGTAAAAGTTGCTGCAATGCTGGAGTGCTCCAAAACTGTCATCACGATTTTTATTTTTGAGTGTAGTTTGCGGAATATGACGCGGGGCCGTGATAGAAGTAGAGGGTCGCAACCTTGGCCAAGCGGAGTTTGAGAAGTACGGTGATTTAGAAAGGTTTGATGAATACAAGCTCTCCTTTCGAAGCTTTGTACGTCGATCGTGTTTATCTCAGTGTTCTCTGCTTTCGTTTCAATGTTTCCTTTGTGGTGGCGTGTGCTCCATTTGAGCAGATTGGAGCCTACTTAAAACACATCGACTGCGTCTTCAATTATATATACGTTTATAGGAACACAACCGTAGAGTAACTGTAAACAAGCTTTAGCTATGTTTGGTCTGTCGTTGTATTCATAGTATTTCCGACGACTCTCATCTCATTACAGAAATCATTCCAGACACTGAGTTTTCGTGGGAAGTGTGTTTTCACACACAGTAGTTTCACATGAAGAAGAAACAAATGTTCAGAAACTTTCACACTTCATGCAAAAATGTACTAAGTGCAGATAATTGAAGGTCACTGTTTAAGATAGTCTTATATTAGGCCTGTTGTGCATCATGGTCCATACAGGGCAACTTGTCTAGTCTCAAAAGAGCACATTCAATTCTTCTAAGAGGGAGGTATCCAGTCGCATATCAAAGCAAAAAAAAAAATATGAAAAGAACGTGGCAGTTTTGATTGATATATGGATCCTATAGGGTCCCTATTCATGTCACCGTTGACGGTATCGCGCAACTCATTCACAACCTAAAGAATTCTACAAGTACTGGTGTTGACAATATTAATTCTACAATATTGAAAAGCACTGCATCAATTTCCAGCCAAATTCTTTGCCTTCTTTTCCAACAATCACTATCATCTGGCTTGCTCCCTACCGACTGAAAATTGCCAAGATCATCCCTGTGTGTAAAAGCGGAAACAGAAATTCACCCGAAAACTACCATCCAATTTCACTGACAAGCATTTGCTGTAAATTACTCGAACACATTATCGCTTCTTACATGTACAGTCACCTCGAGCATAATTCCTTCCTTCTTCCTGAACAGCGCGGCTTCCGAAAAGGATTTTCTTGTGATACTCAACTGCTAGAATTCCCGACTGATTTGCATTTTAGCATGGACGCTAACCTACAAACTGACTGCATCTTTTTAGATTTTGCTAACGCTTTTGACCGCGTTGCATATTCCCATTTGTTTTCAATATTATCTGATATTTGCCTAGATTCTTTTCCACTGTGGCGACGAGCAACCACGTAGACCGGTAAAGTCTCGGGCTTTCACAGGAGAGTAAAAACTGACACTCGATCGCTTAGCGTAACATTCTTTTTAATCCCTGTCGGAACGCTAGCCCGTGCCGGAGCATGCCAGCCCCTCGTGCCTCGTGTAGACGCGAGCGTCCACGTAATTCTCTTGCGACGCCGATGCTGCTGCCGCTACAACACTGTCATGGATTCGTAACTTTCTTTCTTTCCGCCAACAGTTTACAACAGTTAGCAATTTTACTTCATCGCTCTGTGACGTAACTTCAGGTGTACCTCATGGCAGCGTTCTTCGCCTTTTATTGTTTCTCATATACATTAATTACCTGCCCGCTAACATATCTTCTCGTCTACGACTCTTTGCTGATGGCTGTATCATTTACCGCTCCATTAATTCCATGGATGGTCATCTCGCTCTCCGAAGTGACCTTAACGAAATTTACAGTTGCTGTAATAAATGGCAGATGACACGGCGGCAGCATGGAATGCACTTGTTTCAAAATCTTATGCTCTGCTTTGCGGATTGCTACATGCACCGGAATCTTCTGCGTTCAGGACGGCCCATCCTATTCAAGCCATCTTGACAGCCTACCTACTTGGCTGGTCAGCGGATGCTTTGTCAATGCCTCGTGTGGCGAAGTTGCTTGCAGGGACACTGCAAAGAAACCTGATTTCCACCATATCTGCTGGACTGTCAATGCGTGGTCGAACTGCGCATGGCACGGTACCTGGACAGCTATGAGCGCACCGGAGCCTATAAAAGGATCGCATCGTGTGCTACTCTTCAGTGGGTCCGGCGGCAGCATGGAGTGCACCCGCTTGAAAATCTTATTGTCTGCTTTGCAGGTAAGCTTGAAGTACAATTTCGAGAGCTATAGAGGGGACAATCGTTTTCTATTGCTGCTGCCGGATCCCCCTGCAGTCCTTATGAATGCGTTTCTTTCGCTTATAAATTCCTTAAAAATGCTGTTGCTATTGTGCGGTGATGTGGAAACTAACCCTGGCCCCGACATAGAAAAAATGTTGCCCCAACTACTCTCAGAACGAACAAAAATTAGCCAAGAGCCAGCGGGTCTTTCCTCTAGGGTTGAATCCTTCGAAGAGCGGTTAACTGGTATAGAGCCGTCTATTGCACCAATTGCCTATGTTCCATCGCGCGTATCTGAGCTTGAAAAGGCTGTAACTGACCTTCGAGAGATCGTTAATAAATTGGATCGCAGAAACGACGATTTAGAAAACAGGTTCCGCAGAAATAACTTGCTTATATTTGGTCTTCCTGAAAGCTCCCGCGAATCTTCAGAGGAGTTGCTCGAAGCGGTAACGGAACTGATTACATCGAAACTAGAAATTAACTACTGCGATATCGAACGCTGTCATGCGAAAGAGCAATAATTCAAGACCTGTAATTATTAAGTTGCTGGATTTTAGAACTAAGGTAGCTATATTAAGTAATGCAAGAAAGATGAAGGGCACGAAAATATTTATAAATGAAGACTTCTCTGTTCGCGTGAGGCAGGTGCGCAAGCATATGTGGCAGAGTTAAGCTGAGATAAGGTAAAATGCGCAAAAAGCCCGGCTGCACTATGATCATCTGTTGGTGGACAACGTTCGGTAACTTGGGATGATTGCAAAAAAACGATCGTTACAGAAAGCGGTCGGTTGACCGCTATAGACAATGATTGACAGTTTCGAGGGCAATGCTTCACGCTTTTGAATTTAAATGCACATAGCCTCATTAGTAAAATTGAAAACTTTAACTGGCTCATTGAATGTCATATTCCATCAATTATGTGCGTGACTGAGACTTGGCTAAACGAATCCATTCTTGATCATGAGTTCTTGCCTCCTGGTTACACGGTTCTAAGAAAACAAAGGCATTCTGGCCGTGGTGGCGGAGTAGTGCTTTTTATTAAGAGTGGTATTGAATTCTCTTTATTACCTGAACTTCCAAATGTTGAATTAATATGCTGTAAACTAAAATCATTGTCTAAAACTGTAAACTAAAACTTGATGGTATCGCTATTGTTATCGGTGCTATCTACCGTCCCTCAAATTCCGCCCCTGACATTTTTTCGGCCAACAGTGATTTTATTGTCGGACAAAAGCTTAACTGTTCTAAACTGGTACTAACCGGTGACTTTAATAAACCCGTTATAGATTCGCATTCGTTATCATCAACTGGCCGCGATAGGATAATTTGTGATTCGTTAATTGTCATGTCAGTAGCTTTCGATCTGTCCCAGCTGGTTTTTGATACAACACACGAAGATTCTGTCTTAGATCTTGTTGTTGTCAATGATGACTTGGTAAAGAATGGATTTTATTGCCGTGGACGGAATTACCGACCATATGGCTGTTATTGTTAATCTAAATGTTAATTGTGTACCAGTACGACCAACGTTTAAAACTGTCCTGAATTTTGAGCGTGCTGACAACACTTCTATTATTGCTAAACTTGCATCATGTTTCGATGATTTTGTCTCTTGTAGTGAACACTACAGTGTTGATATGTTGACTAACCAATTTTCTAGTATAATTAATGAGTGTATAGCGCAATTTGTTCCTTATTAGAGTATAAAACGGCATGCTACACACCCAGGGCATACCAGACCAATTATGCAACTCAAACGTCGCATTAAGCGACTGCGAAAACGACGGAATGTACACAATAATGACGGGGAGTCCCTAAATAAATTACCTAAATCTGAACTAAAACCCAAACCAGTGAAGCTAGAAAGTTCTATTTCAATACCACATTACCCTCTTTTATGAAAAATAAGCCCCTTAAGTTTTGGAAAACAATCAACCCTGCTACCTCTTGCCCCTCATCTTTCGTAATAAATGATGTGTCCCGTTCGGACCCTTCGACATTATCGGAGGCGTTTAATGGCTATTTCAAATATGTGTTTGGAAATGACAATGATACCACCCCCAAACATTGGTATTATCCAGGAAATGGCTCCGTTTCCAAGAATTGAAATTAGCTATACCGGCATTTATAACCTTCTCTTGAACATTGAAATTACTAAGGGTGCCGGACCAGATGGTATACCAAACACGTTTTTGATGCGTTATGCAGAATTGACTGCTCAATACTTAACCATATTTTTTTGTAAATCATTAGAGACGTGTACTGTACCGGCCATTTGGAAAATCGCCAATGTAATTCCTGTGTTCAAGTCGAATAATAAGCCCGGCCACGGCGGCCGCATTTCGATGGGGACGAAATGCGAAAACACCCGTGTACTTAGATTTAGGTGCACGTTAAAGAACCCCAGGTGGTCAAAACTTCCGAAGTCCCCCACTACGGCGTGCCTCATAATCAGAAAGTGGTTTTGGCACGTAAAACCCCATATATTATTATATTATCGAGTAATAAGCAACTAATTTCCAACTGCAGGCCTACGTCATTAACATTTACTTGTTGCGAACTCTTAGAGCACATAATTCACAAACATGTCCTTCAGTATTTCACTACTCATAATATATTGTCGCAGAATCAACACGGTTTCCACTGTTGTTTTTCTACAACTACTCAACTCACTGACTTTACTCATGACATCGCTTCGGCTCTAAATAATCGAGGTCAGCTTGATGCCATATATAGATTATAGCAAAGCGTTTGATGTGGTGCTCCACAGAAAACTTCTTCTTAGGCTCAGTAAAATTATTAACGATGACAAAATAATTGGCTGGATAGCTGAGTGGCTACATTTATGATCTCAGTATGTTACTTTTAATCACGCGCAGTCATCGTCGGCCACAGTCACTTTCGGGGTACCGCAGGGCTTAGTCCTTGGGCCCCTGCTGTTCAGTATTTATAGTATGTCACACAGGTCATTAGGGACACACCAGTTAAACTGCGATTGTACGCTGACGACTGCGTGCTCTATACCAGAGTATCTAACAAACGAGATCAAGAGGTTCTTAACAATCTATTTTCGTCCTTTTGTGGTTGGAGCAACGCGTGGCAAATCAGTATTAATTATCAAAAAACTATACAAATGACTTTCACTAATAAAAAGCAGCCGTTCAGTTTCAGTTATAGTTGCAATTGGCACTACCTAAATTCTGTGAACATCTTCAAATATCTTGGAGTTACCTTCACTCAAAACTTAAAATGGCACCATCATATTGAAACAATTTGCGCTAGGGCACTTACGAAACTGGGATACTTAAAGTGAACCCTCAAGTGCTTTACTAAAGACTGCATATTAACAGCTTATGCACTGCACTCGACATTAGTAAGCTTGAAGTCAAACAAAAGAAAGCAATATGGTGCATTTTTCGCCGATATGGCTGCAACTTTTCTCCCTCACCTCACGCATGCGCATTATCAATAGAACTCTTGGCTCATCGACGTACACTTGAACGTATCACTTTGCTACATTAGATTGTACACGGCCGAAGTTGCATTCATGCCCCGATTTCCTTCAGTCATCCCACTGGGCGTGCCACGCGCCGTTCCCACCCACTTACTATTGTTCCTTTCCAGTCTTTTGTAAATTGTTTTAAGTATTCGTTTTTTTTTGAAGCACTGTTTAAATTTGGAACAACCTAGTTGGTTCCTTGAGGGAAAAACCTAATGAAGAGTTTTCGAAACAATTGTCAAACCACATATTGTATTTACGTTTAAAATTCATTGTATTTTGTTTTGATCTATTGTCTGGTGTATCCATTCCTGCTATGTCTCATGTATTGAGACAATGTCTCAGGTGTTGAGACAGCAGTATCTCTAAATAAATAAACAAATGAATGCAAGGTTATCTCTTTCAGCCGCAAGCATACCAATTCTAACTTCTCGTATCTCAGAGATAGCACGGTATTGTCTCAGGTGTCAGTATTTAGGTATTCATCTCACGCATAATCTTTCATGGGTCACGCATGTCAACACCATTTGTGCGAAAGCTTCAACGACACTGGGGCATGTGGGCCGGAACCTGCGGAATACCCCTAAGAATGTTCGAAAGCTGGCCCATCTAACACTTGTGCGGCCACAGCTAGAATATGCAGCATCCATATAGTCCCCCCCCCCCCCTTATCAAAACTATTTAATAAACTTGCTAGAATCCGCACAAAATATAGTCGCTGGCTTCATTACACGTAACTGCAGTCCTCTTTCGAGCGTAGCACAGATCAAGCTTAATACCTCTCTTCAACCATTATATTTTCGCCGTTCAATCGCTCTGTTATGCTTATTTCATAAATATCGCCACAGCGCGCCGGCTGCTCTTTCTCCTCACAAACTTGAAAATTATTTTTTCACCATGCACGTTGACGGCCAAAAATTAGCTCGGAGGAGCTATACTGCAAAGGAAAAGAATAGAGATAAATGATTGCTTTTGTGCTCCAATATCTCGCACGGAAATAGTGCGAAGGATTGAAGAAGAAAGAGTTGGGGCTCCTGCTTACACCGGCCATACGATGAGGGCACAGAATTCTGAATTTATAACTTGAAAACTTGTCCGAACTTCCAATGTGAACTCTTCCAATGAACAAAATGGTTCTTGTTGGTGTTTTTAATAAATATGTGCGGGATGTAAACGTTAAGAATGAGCAAAGTTTATGAATTAGCATTTTAACCTAAAGTCCGAACTTGTGTTGTCTAAACCAGAGCCCTTTTATTTTATAAAAGATAAAAGTAAGCAAAGTTGCAGTTGTAACAATTTGCGGACTACGGCTGCCGGTCCTCGCATGATCGATACTATGCGGTACAAAACTAAGAAAGCATGAATTATTGTGCTACGTCATGCTTGGTCGACAACAACTACTACCACAACAAACATCTAAAACACTCAGAGTGAAAGTCTTTAGAGAAGTTTTCACTTTAAACAAATTGCGCGGAGTTCTAGTGCAAGCATGTTTCAAATTCACGAATGAGGCAATTACTCGAGCCGTAGTAAAGTGAAATATTGTCACACATTAACGCGCCTTCAAAGAAACGTTGAAGTGATTTCATAGCTTTGCGTTGTACTTTTGGTGGCCGTGGGCCAAAAACCTTGGCAAGGGAAAGTGGAGAGGATGGAGTACAGTGATTATATCGGTTTTTACGTGGAAAGGGTGGAAGTAAGGCAATGTCCGCAAAAGGCCATTTGCGCTTGTGTAAGAGGAATGTCGTGTTCTGTGTGGTAACTGCCCTATCATGCAGCCGCAGCTACCTAGTTCACATGGTGCTCGTAGGCCTTTGTCGCAATGTAGTTGCATGATGCCCTCAGAACACAGAAAAGACGTTTACTGACTCGCTTTTTTGGGATAAAATGCACAAATAATATTATTTATATGGGCTGTTTGTCGCTGGCTGTTGCCTTTGCCACCACATCTTTCGTTAACACGTGGCGTGAGGTATTCATTTCCAAAATCTCTCTCCGCACACGAATGACTTTGTGAATTGCGGTATTGCTGTCGTCGAACAGGCCTCAGTGAACAAATGTGATACGCTTTCACTTCTTCAATCACTGACTGGTATTCTGCAACGCCTGAATTTTTGGCGATAAGGACGCCCTGCAAAACCACTTTTTGTTGAGGTTAAATAAAGGCACCCGTAGGTCGCCTTAAGAGACCTCAACTTTCTCAAGAAGTAGAGATCATGAGCAAATACTGCCAGCGACCAACCCAAGACATTTGTGGAGAGGGCAATTTTTGTCATTCTAAGCGGACAAAAAGCAATTGCAATGCCTGTGACTAATGTTGCGAATTTCTCGCATTCATAAAAAGCGCTGCAGTCCGAATGACAATAGAGAATCTGATTTTTCTGCTAATGAACCCCATTCAAATACGTCACACTACTAAAAGGCGAACACAAAGGGACACACATCTGTGTTGGGAACGTCATCTATTCTTGAGAAATCTGTGCAGCTAATGTAGGGTAGCCAACCGGACGTTATTCGGGTTAGCCTCCGTGCCTTCTGCTTTTTTCTTTCCTCCTCCCCAGTGCAGCAAATATACTCAGTGTGCCTCTTCGGACGCACCTATAAGTAAAAGAAAGAGTATACGCTTGAATTTGGGCTTGGCGCGGTCCGACGTCGTAGCATCATAACTTGACAGACTGTGTAATCACCGTTGCTTCATTGATCCTTGCGTTATGCTCTTCCCGATAGCGCATGGACAAGCAGCTAGATACACACAAAACTCCCGAGTTTTTACCTCACCACATACGTATACGAAAATTGTCTACAATGTTTCGCTTGCGTCTGATCTATCGATAACTCCTTGTGCAGATTTTTGTATTGCCATAACAGGCTAACGTTATTCGAAAGCAAGAATAGTAACCCTTTAACGTAAAGTCTGCCTCCATAGTACTTCATTGCTTCCCACTCCGAAAGGGTTGCCGAAACTATAGAAGTAGCTGGGACTACATCGCGTTTGCCGAACTCAGTGAGACTCTACAGGGGGTAAGCTGTTTAATTGACTCAGGACGTAGCTCGTGTGAACTGTGCTAATGCAATGTAGCCTGTACGCAATGCGCCATCCAGTGTTAGCCAGTAGTTTTCTTTCTTTTTTTTTTCGAGCGTGGTTTACACTGACTTTCATGTCAATGCAGATTTGTCTCTATACACAGTCACCGTATTGTGAATAGCGCTTCAGTGCTTCTGAAGTTAATGTGTTTAAACTCTGAGCCATCAGCGTAAATGTGCAAGCTTTTAATTTGCCTACCACCTTTCACGAACATCTAGTTTCCATGTAATCTATGCAACTGAGACTGTTAGCAAGGCTTCTACGTAATGAGGAAATGATGCTGTGCCGCTTACGCTTGGGCGTCGCATTCACCACTGCATATACTTTTTCGATTGGAATGGCTGATTTCGCCGAGGGCAATGCCTGCGGTGTCGAGGAAACTATAGAACATCTACTGTGCTAATGCGCATCTTTTAAAAATGAAAGACAAGATCTCTGCACAGCTCTCAATCAGCTAGATAGAAAGCCGTTCACCATCAACAAGATCTTGGGACCATGGCCTCGCATATCGCTGCTACAAAAGGCCACAAAAACGCTGCCGTTTTTGCTACAGGATCGAGCTATACCGGATTGAGTCAGCGTCTGTGATCCGGACTGAGTGACCGCGGATGATATCTCCAGTGGACTTTCTCTTCTTTTAATCTTCCCGTCCTCCTTTTCCCTTTCCCCAATGTAGGGTAGCCAACCGGGTTCTCTCTCTTTAGTTTCCACGTAACATTAACTAGAAATGTAGGTGTACTAAAGTTCGTAATAAAACCATCGACTTGTTACAGCTGGTCTATTGCAAAGCGCAGCACTACAAATAACCTGATATATGCTGAAGACCATGGCGTCGTGGTTTGGCTAACGAGATAGTGGTTTTATTCACGTTCTTTTTTTGTGCGTGTGGGATTGTCTTAACGAATAATAATTTGTCGTTTCAGTGCCCTCCACGTAAACTACAAGATGTACGGTTCATTACGCTAGCGGTAAACGATTGCAATCGACAATTTTAAATCATTCTATGACGAAATAGAGAAATAAGAAACATACAAACTGGAACGTTCTAACCACTAAAAGAAAGAAAGAAAGAAAGAAAGAAAGAAAGAAAGAAAGAAAGGAAGGAAGGAAGAAGGAAAGAAAGAAAGAAGGAAAGAAAGAAAGAAAGAAAGAAAGAAAGAAAGGAAGAAGGAAAGAAAGGAAGAAAGAAAGAAAGAAAGAAAGAAAGAAAGAAAGAAAGAAAGAAAGAAAGAAAGAAAGAAAGAAAGAAAGAAAGAAAGAAAGAAAGAAAGAAAGAAAGAAAGAAAGAAAGAAAGAAAGAAAGAAAGAAAGAAAGAAAGAAAGTGATGGTGCAAGAAACAAAAAGTGAGTTTTTTTATTGAAAAGCACTAGCCTTGACCGATTCTATGCCCACCAGAATCGTGTTTACTTAGAATCCCTTCTATTGACAGCAAAGTAACAATGTGTAATTACAAAAATAATGAGTACCTCGGGTATTGCTACACTCAAGTGGCAATTAATCTTGGGGCAGCTGCTGGAGAATAATTTTAAGTGTATCCACACCGTGCTTGCAAGATCTTTATTGGTTCTGTACCTTTTTTTCATTCTAGAGAAAAAAAATACAATAGAGCCAGTCGAACTTCGGCTAAGGCTTTGGACGTTCCAAGTACTCTGGACTTTATAAGATATGGAAATTTATTTTCTGCTTACGCGTGAAATAAGTAATTGCCTGTCAACGTGACAATAACGGCTTGCTTCGATTCCTTTCGCGTAAATTATGGCCACAGCTGGAGAAAAAGTCCAACACTTGAGCGCGCAAGGCCTTAGCGTTCATGGCGCAGTAACACACGTAATTTGCGATATTTTCCTGTGACGCCTACATTTGGGAACGAATGATGAAGATTATGATATACTAGCTTTAATGGGACAAGGGCCAGTGATGGCCAATAAGTGCCAATAATATGAAATGAAGAAATGATACAATAAAGCACGCGAAGTCAGCAAAAATTGTCTCAGAGCATCATATTCATACAACCATTATATGCTCTTTAACATTCTCGTTTAACAAAAACGAGCTAGTACGTGTTCCGTTCAGCAGGACGCGCCGCTGAGGCACAATTTTTATGTAACCCTGCAGCATTTGAAAAATAAACATCAGCTCTCCCAATAGAAAGAGAGAGAGAGAGAGAGAGAAGAATACAGAGAAAGGCAGGGAAGGTAACCAAAGTTAGTTCTAATTGGCTAGATCTACCATGGTAACTAAAACCAATGCTCTACGGTTTAATTTTTGAGAAGGGGTACGATTGTTACAAATTATGAATATTTTAATAATAATTACAATTACAGTGATATCGGTAAATACTGGTTGATGTGTTTCGCTAATTCAAAGCACAACTAGAGTGGTTGCTAAGGCTAGTTGGTAATTCATGATCGGTCCTTGTCCTTCGCGCTGTACGTTATTTTTGATCAAAGTACAATATTTGTCGAAGGCCAGTGTTCAGACTTTTTAGCGGTAAATTTGCGTAGTATCGTCCCAACTTGTGCAGCTGTCACGCATGTTTGATGCAAAAGCGTCAAATGGCCCACTGAGCGAGAAAGGCGTCGCCTGTACCAACGAAACTTTCTATTAGCTGCGACGCCACGCCACGAGCCTGCCTGGTTCATGACGCTTGCTCGCACTTTCTGGCTCGGGCCTCGGCGAAGCAGAGTGGGCGAAAGGCAACGCCTGCTGCAATGGCATTGCGTGAGAGAAGAGGGCATCCGAGACGGCATGTCACCTTCGCCCTGGATCTCGGAAGCCTGTGTTATCTGCGCGTTCCTTGTCCGCTCAAGCTCTCACCTGCCTTCGAATTACGTCTCTGTAAGGCAAAATCAAAACGCGCTTGCTTGTCCGCGGGGATTTGATAACTCGAAGGACCGGGCAGAGGCGTTCAATTGGACATTAATGCTTTTGCATTCGCTAGTCATAAGAAGGGCTTAGGTGGCCTCAGATTTATTGCCGTAAGCTTCCAAGAAACGTTAGGAATATGTTGCAGTCATTGGAGCCTATAGAATCCTCTTGTAGAACGGGTAGTCATAGTTCCTGTTACCTGCAACGAAAACTGAGTGCAGTTGAAGCATTTTAGTTTAGGGCGCAAGAAAACATCTCATTTTCTGACACAGGCGAAAACTGCATTCTGATGAAGTGATGTGATAATCTTCTCGTACGGGTTCTACCACTGTTGTAAAACGAACTGAGGCACTGTCTTTTTGCTGCAAAGGTTACTGCACTCTTTGCAGTAACATGAGTGCAATCTTCACCTTTCATACACCTGTGATGAGGTACTTAATAATGTTATAATAATGGCAACGCGCATGGCCATGTGTCAGAGCCTTCACCAACGTAAATTACACGGAAACTAAAAAGGTGAAGGACGTTTTACATTATGTTGTTACATTACTCCACTTATAGATTTGCTTCACTCATACACTGGACTGTTCTGTTGACAGTAAACGTACCCAAGAAAGCTCTCTACTGTCATTTTAATGCTTCTCAGTTCACACTGCGCCATGCGCCTGCCGTCAGACTCCAACACACAAAAATTGTCAGACATGTTAGGTCGTTGTGGATATATAGTGTTGCTTGATGAGATGCAATCTGATCTTAGGCCTTCCTATACACGCGACGAATCTGAGACTTCACTAAATTGCTTCTATCGCAGAGATTATCGAGCGAAGGCAGAACGACTTTTGGGTTAAGGCGCGCATAAAGATATCTGCGAACTTTAATGCTGTTGCTTCAGTCGGCGCTTGAACATCTCGCTGTGCCCGCAAATATGGGTTTTGAGCTACGCCAGTTCATGTGTCATGCCGCGCCTATACAAAGCCGTAAACGACGAATGCTGGAATGGAAGCGTATTAGATGCGAGTGGAAGCGAAAATGACATATATTTCTATAATTTAGTCCTCTAGAAATTCCGTGGCGAGAAAGTTCCTATTACAGGTGCTGGAGTTACAATTCTGCCGATGTCAACATGCTGCGGTTTGGCCATGGCAACAACAGCAAGAAGTGCTTGAACGACTTCGATGAATCGCTCAAGAAAGGAAAAAAAAAGAAGAGAACGGGAATGGTGAATTACATACTTGAAATTGACTAAGGTTATACAATAACAATATTAATGTATTGCCTTTAATTAAAAAAATGTCTTAGTACTTTTCTTTTGCTACTACCACTTGATTCGTTGCTTATCCATGTTGTAGCAAAGTAGTGTACAGCTATACGAAGTATGCATAGCAGTTTAAAGCGGCCGTATACTTGTAAACATAGGCATACTAACCAAATCAACAAGCATTGTGTCACGCGCGCAGAACCAAACATGAACACATCTCTCTCAATGAACTCGGAAACTCGGCGTCAAAACGCTGCAGTGAGGAAAAGCGGCAGCAGTAAACGAATTGACCTTCGTGCTGCCGCTCGCACGAACGCGAACTACGCCGCGAACACACAACACAGCACGAAATCTGTACCCGTTGCAGATCGCTTTCAATATACAGCCGCCCGTCCTGGTGAGCACGGCCGCACGGGCCACCCGGAGTAAATGGCGCCCACTTCCCTACCCTCCCCCCGAAGCCTTGCGCGAGACGGAAGGCGGCGCGCTTCGTCCCCGCTTTCCTCTGTTACGCAGCGCATGTCGCTAGTGAGAAACTATCATCTCCTTGGCCTGCGGTGTGCGACACTCGAGGAATGTTTATACCCCAGTGGCTGTGCATCTAAACGTGATCAGGCCCATCGTGCCCTGCTAACCTTTATAGAACTAACTAACTTAGGTTCACGTTTGTAGCATGAACATTGAACATTCTGTAGTAGCGTGACCTTCAGTCACCGGCCCTACTGGGTGTGATCAGTACTCTACCCTAACGCTTCTTCCTTCGAAGATGGGAGGTGGCGGGTTCAAACACCTTATAGTGTATATCGTGAACCGACTAACGGTGAAACGGTGATTACGTGCAGCTTTACTTGGCGTCTCATCGTGGAGAACACAATTAGCCGCATAGCGAACTAGCCATGGATGTGGTTGATAATTGTGGAGGCTGTTCGACGCGGCGTCACTTTAATTCCGGCTGCAGAGTTCAACTTTAGTCTTTAGATTTGTCCTGTTGCTCTCCTTTCCTCTTTCCTTTTTGCTCCCCTCCTTCCTATCTTCTATTTCTATTGTTGCTGTCACCTCCCTTCAGAAGAGTAGGCAGGCGTTGTGCCCCTTCCGGTGGCAGTTGCCAGCCTGCTCCTCGCTTTCCCTTTCCTAATACCTGTGTATATGTCTATATGTGTTCAAAACAAATAATAATAATAATAATAATGACGCGTGCGAGATTGAGCCGCACTAGCCGGTTCAGCCTCGTACCCTTTCACTCGCACATACAGCATACAGATCGCGGCAACGATTTTATCACCCTTGGTCTTTATACGGAACCTCGTGGCGACGGCGAAGCTGGCGGCAGAAATTCGCCTTGACTGTCCATGTAATTGCTATAGCAATAAAAAAAAAGCGGCTGTCCGTCAATGTAATTTGGGCCTTCCCTTCGACAGAGTTCCTCATCCTCCGGGGCAGAGGTCCAACTAAGTACAACACGCTAGCGTTTTGTTACGACAGACCCACTCCCTTTTACTTTCGTCTCAGCAAGATCACAATAAACAAAGTAATCTTCGAACGAACGCATGTGCCTTTGTATTGAATTCATGGTGTTTTTCATTGATGACGTCTGACGGATGTGGCGTTTATTGGCCAACAAATAAATCCCAAGAGCATGGCCTTCGATTGATTGCGAATCAGACTTAGGCTGTCAGAGCTGCCACCTAATTGCAGCCCCAATGGTTGAGAGTCGACTAGTGGGCACGTTCCACTCAGCTGATCACGCAATTGAGATCCTCTCAAAGAGCGAATGGCGAGTGCAGGAAACCTCATGCATGCCTTTTCTTCGCTGATGAGCTCCTCCGCACTCTGGTTGCGAGAGAAAAAGGAAAACAACATGACGACGGGGTGAAATTCCCGAACTCGTTTTGAGGTTGTTCGTACAAGTTATCGTAAGTCTTAAGTGGATTTAGGAAGCACAATTAACCACACCCGGTCCCTGTGCTATCAACGTAAGCCTTCGAAGTACGCGTTTGAGAAGTAGGAACATGAAAAATAAAGAAGGAATGCGAAGTAGAGCCTGGTTTCGAGCTATATTCCGGTTTGTGACTTGTATGACTGCTCTTTCACATTTGTTTCATTGCGAGGGCAATTAGGCGGATGCTCTAAGTGCATGCACACCGTCATGTTGACCCGCTATAGACGGTACATGCGCGTGGCCGGCGCGCGAGGAGTTAGAAAGTCTTCAAAGACGCAGAGTGGGTTTGGCTGCAAGAATGAAAAGCGAAGTGAATGCTCCGCTTAATCAGCTCGGTGGTTCTGTGGTGAAGCCAGGACAGCGTTCTGTCGTCCGCTCATTGCACGAGCGCTGAGCTCTCACACTGTGTATGTACACCATCATTCCAGCTGAGATGCTGTGTATGCAGCGGTCTGAGCCATTGGTGGATCTAAAGAGGGGGTGACACCCCCCCCCCTCCTCCAACTTATTTCTTTGGGAGATGTGCCACACTTTCTTCGAAAAACACGTGTCCGCGATCATTAGCAGACACAGGATACTTAAAAGTTTTCGCTGTTGCATCTGTTCTTTAAAGCGGGATTGGTTTCAGCACGCCTTCTTTAGGAGCAGATGAGCTGCTTCATCGGCAGGTTCAGTGGTCATTATGCCACAGTGACTAGGGAGCCATTGAAATGTGAGCTGGTATCCATTCTCGACGAGGTGCTCAAGGAGCTCTCGGATTTGTAGCCCTAGTTCTTTGTAGGATCCATAGCGTAAGGCGGAAGGCAAGCAATGTAGAATTGCCTTGGAGTCACCGAAAACGCTCCATTTTTGAGGTGGTTACACTCGAATTAAGCGAAGTGCGCTAAAACTGAAGCAAGCTCCACGGCTGCCGATGTAGTCTGATGGGATGTCTTGAACTTCAAGGTGATTACTTTCGAAGAAAAAACCACTCTTCAACCTTGTGCTCATTGGTCTCAAAAAATGCCTACCAAAGACGGTAAGGTTGCCAATCTATGCCGATGACATCGGCGTCTAGGAACCTGGTGTGACGCGTCCTCAAGTGCGTGCAAGGCTGCAAAAATCTCTGACGTTGATAACGACGTACTTTAAGGAACAAGGCCTCAGACTTTCCCCAGAAAAATGTATATTGGTGGCGTTGGCGTCGTACGTCATATCCATCATATTCGTCATATTCAGAAAATATCTCTTATGTAGGACGCACGGGTTTCTAGGGGTAATCAGTTACTGTGGCCTCTTCTGGAATCCTCATGTAGCCTACCTAAAAAATGTGCCTGACAGCCATCTCTCATCTTTTCTAGTTTCTTAGAGGCAAGTCTGTGGTACTTCAGCACAAGTGATGATGCAACTGTTTTCGGGTATCTGAGGTACAGCTTAGCAGTGCTGACCAATACCTGCAGAACTACCATCCGTACACTCGAAAGTGCTCATGCCCAGGCACTTAGGGTTAGCCTAGGGCTGCCACGATGTACATCAACATCCGAAACCATTCCAATTGCTCATGACTACCCCGCAACAATTCACATTTTTATGGAAGCACTGAGAGCTCACGTCAGGCACCTTGCTCGCGCCCCTCTCCACTATCTCGCCTCACTGCCAGAAGACCAACCTCGCTCCTCTTTTTGTGAGGCGATGCTATCTTATTGGGCATCGGATTACACAGTTGTGGCGAGAGTTTTGCTTCGCCCTGGGTGCTTGTCTCAATCACAAGTTCCACTGCCAGTACCAGGAATTCGAACGAAAGCACGTCTCTCTTCACCAGCTCTCAAGCAACTTTCGTTGCTCTTTCTGTACTAAAAATACAACAATCATGCCATCTATACACTGAGGGTATCAGCCAGCGTGGACAGTTCGGCAGGAGGGTCACTAAAAGCACAGGAAAATAAGTATAGGGAATGTCGCATGTCTGCGTAGTAGTTATTTAATAAAATACAATAAGTCGCGCTGCTCAAGTTTTGAACTGTAGAAGTGAAGTATGCAATTGCGCAATATGTGAAGTGGCAGACAGCGGTCAACTTATTTTATAATGGGATTTCGAGGACATGTGTATGCTACTTGTAGTTAATCGAGTGTATCTAGCCTGCAAGACGTGCTGCAGTTTCACACTGTTCGGCATCAAGTAACCTTGCGGATGTCGTCATTCATAATGCTCCCAAGCCTAAGATAAGGAATATAAAAAAAAAACTAAGCTTCTTAATGGGAAGAAGAGAAAAACAAATGAGAAACTGTTCAAGTCAGCAAGGCTGCGTGCAAACCAATCGCGTGATATTGTGCTTTAAGTGGGCCTTTCAAGGCGGTTAAAATATAGCAATAAAAGGCATTATTTTTAGGCTACATTAATGTTCACTATTGTGGCGATTTAGCAATTAAATGAACTTCTGAAACTAACGTCTGCGCATTGATTAGCCAGGAAAGATTGAAAGTTATGAACTCAAGTGTTTCGTCGCGCGCACTTTCTTACGGGCGCACACGCATTGAGTAGCTGAGACTGGGCTATCCTTTGCCGAGCTGCCTTTCTACAGAGCATTTCTTCGGCGAGCCTTGAATCCAGTTGAGATTTTCTCACTGAGCCAGACATTGCCCCGTAATTGTTGCCACGGGCCTCTCGAATCGGCAGGTAATTACAGGAGTGCCTTCCGCCGGTGTTGGATCTTTGTAATCGCGCAGGAACCGGTGGCAGGGGCATCCATTCTCATGTGGACACAATTAGGTCAGTAGTTTGGATTGTCGGAAGGTTCTGATTACAATCCCTTCGCTTCGTAATTGAAAGTTGTAATGGTTTCGAACGTTGTAGTGTTTTTCGCGAAGCGTGCGCACGAAATTTCGCTGTTGCAGTCTTCCTCAGTTTGCTTTTTATTGCGTCCTTTTCCCGAGTCCGGCAAGTGGCAAGTACCATGTGAAAAAAAAAAAGAGCTAAGGTTTTCTCCTGTTGAGTTAACAATAGACTATTTGCTTCTCCACACACGCCATCTGACCTAAAGGAAGTGGTGGACCTCAGGCCAGAACCATAAATAGGGGGTCAACATGAAATTTATCATGAGCCCCAATTTGGAACCTACCTCATATTTTTATTATATGGCAGAACCAATAGAGCCGTTGTACTTCAGTCACGACACCTAACGCGTAATACAACGACGCCTATACGTGCACACGTTTGTTACAACTAAGTGGTATTTGCCGTTAATTCATTTAGCCTTTCGTTGAGGCGCATTATATACTCTCGCTATATAACAGGGATGCTTTAGAAATTTTAAGGCTATTTGCAATAAGTACACGCACGTGATGGCTGATTCCTCTTCCTCCAGCTGTTAGGATACCGGGAAAGGCACTGATGTTCCTCCGGGCCCATTTTAAATAGGTTGTAGAAGCATGGCCCATTGACATATGCATTTTATGCGACGTATGCGTAAGATGCTGTTATGTATACATGTATGCTGTTCCGTAGCAATATATTCCATATCCTCTTTTCAGTAATTGTTTGTTGAAAGTTGTCGCTCGTATGTCTCAATTCCTGTATGATACTCCTCTTGGTTTAACATTATTACTCTATTGTCAAGTACCCACATGCAGAGTCAGCTCTTGTCCTCTGCCGCTTTTCTTTTTTTTTGGGTATATTTATTTTGCACGCAACGCTTCGTGCCAATGTTGCTTTCGTGTTTGTTCTTATTTTGTTTTTGTTCTTGTAGTGCTTGTTCCATTCCGAAACACAACAGAAATTTGTAAACATAGTGACCCGAAATTACGGACAGGTGACTACTACATTATACTGTTGAAACGAATGAGGAGCAGATGACTACGGCTGGCGTTCTATTCCTTTGTTTAGTAAACGTTATACCGCCTTTTCCTCAAATTATAGTGATTTGGTTTCTAAAACTGTTACATACACTTCATCATACGTGTGCCCCGCTTAGCCAGAAACAATCCATTTTATTATATATTACAATTAAACACACGATTTGATCGTTATTCGTTACGTGTTTGACGTCTAAGGGGACAAAATATGTTTTTGTTTTTGCATGCCAATGGTACACCAAAATCGAACTGGCCTCTCCTGGTCCCTTAAAGCGAATTTCATTCATAACAACTTTTCGCTCTTACACTGCGACGAGGCATAATCGAAGGAAAGCCTGATATTCACGTCATTTCGGTTTGCTTCACAACATAGAAGCGCATCTTAGTCAATCGTTTGGAAAAATAAGCTTAGTACACGGCGATAAGCCAGAGAGGCGGCGTACTTGTGTCCTCGTATGTATGTATGTTTTGCGTTGTCCTCGTATGTTTGGCAAGCTCGCCAAAATTTCAGTTCCTAGAGACATACCAGACAGGCGTGGCTGCCTAAGCATTGCGCACGTTTTGTGAAGATGGAGTGTACTCGTATAAAGAAGCTGGCTGAGCAAACGTAAGTCAATAAAGAGGTTTTGCACCTGTTACCTGTTATGGTTTCTTTATGTCCATAATACACGCGACATTCGAGCCAGCTGTGCTTCCACAAGTTCAATGTATTGCTGATTCTTCCCTCGACGCATAAACTCTAACACTAAATTTCGATTTAGAAGAAATGTTGCGCTATTCATAAGTTCATCACCGTTCGGCTTCGCAACGCAATGGCAACGGAAGGAGATTGTTGCCAAAAGACAGCATTTTAGTAAGGTACAACACATTTTTCTGGTGCTCTGAATATTGAACTCCTATACGTGTAGTGGCTTTGGCAAGACAAAAACACCTTGCGTCCGCCTAGAAAGATTAAGTATGGAAACAGGCTGCAGTCTCACTCAAAATAACAGTGAGCAAAGTAAAACGCAAAATAAGAGTTAAAGTCAACCGCGTCCCACTGCCAGATTCCTGACTAAAAAAACGCACGGTTTCGGAAGCCACTACTAAGATGCCATTTCACGGTTCATTGGAATCAAAGGAAAATTAAGCGCGAAGAAACACATTCTTTAGAAAACTCTAAAGAGCGTGAGTTACTAATAACTTAGCGCCGACGGCGACGTGCTGCGTTCTATTGCTAACTAAAGTGCGATTGTTTCGAACAACGAGGCGCACTTCAGATACACACTAGGCTACAAGAGCATATGTAATAGGGCAGCGACCAATAATTTTCGCATTGCACATAATGCTGTTACGTCAGAAGCGCCATGACAAAGGCATGCATTACAGCGCGTTGTCAGTCTTGAAAATTCATTCCATAGTTTAACGTCTCATATCTGTATGATCTATGAAGAACGCTCTAGTGGAAAGCTCCGCATTCAAATTTGAGTTCGTTAACGCTTTTTTGAGGCATAGTACGCGGCCTTTTCGCACTACACCCCCATTGAAATGCAGGTTGTCCATTTCAGCGCTCAATGAAAAGCAACAGGGGCACAGAACATTGATTTACACCATTCGTGCAGATTATCTTATTCTCCCTTTCTGACTACAACCAGCTTAAGTCACGCGTACGTAATCATACTTATTATGCGATGGCTATGAAGGCGCCCACACACTTGAGAACATGCGTATAACTTATCTAGAACCGTTTGCCATTCTTAATTATACCACATTACTTGGAACTCCTAAATAATGTCCTTGCAACTAGATTTGCGTATCAGATGGCTAGGTGCTGATGAGATCGTCTACGGACATTTGAATGACGCGTATGTGCCTCTGTTAAGGCAAGCTGCATTACTGAAAGAAAATATTCGCAAGCAAAATCAAAGTGATGATCTGAACTTTCTTGGGCATCTGCAAGCAGCTGAAAGAAATGAAATTTCTTTCCCATGTAACAATCCCCCAGGCTCTTGCTGTAATTGCATCTATACGCCTTAATGCGCACATGTGGACTAAGAGGCGTAAGCCGTGCACTTCTCCTCAATGCACTATCATCGCTCTGGCGCGTGCCGGAATCGCTGGTTCAGTACGCACCCTGTCAAGACCTCCGACGCTGCAGCTAATGAGCCACGAAGAGGATTTGGGCATATTTGTCATTTTGCTGGCTGCCACGCTCCTTATCCTATGGTACTCAATCACGCCGGCTTTTCCCTTGCGGCCTTCGGACCTGCTCACAGCATCTTTATTACTGTTCTGCTATTTATTACTGTACCCGGCTCCTATTCCTAGTATAGGTCCAGGTTTACGTTAGCCAATTCTTGGAAGCGACGACATATGGCCACCAAAACTGAGTGTTTGGGGACAGGCGGAGATGGTGACAGGTAGTGAGGAGTATAAAAGACCCACTAAGTCCCTCGGCTCAATCCCCCTCTGGACGGTAATTCAAGCCTAATGCCCTGGCCGTCATATGCTTCTTTGATCTCCATCGAAGCTGCTGTAGCTTGAGCCCCTTTGAAGGACATAGCATAGAGAGTGTATATACATTTGCTGCTTCACCGTTCTCTTCAATCTGCGGATGGAATAAGAATGAAGGTGTCTGAACAGTGGGCCCTTGTGAAGCCGAGTTTAAAGCGACGCCAGCTGCACACATGCTAAGAATCTCCTTTGAGAAATAATAGGAAATTAATGAGCAAAACTTGTAAATAAGTGATAATCTGTTCGTTGCTATAATGTTAATGACGGTTATTTTGTGTGTACACGCTGATTTATCCACTGAATGAAAGTATTGCACACAGCCAAATATTCCTGGTTTTGAAATACAATGACTACAGTAGCATCTAGTACACGGCAGTATTATGCGTACGCCTCCATGCCTTATTGTAACGACAATATAACAGTATATTGTGCTAAGTCTTGTTCGTTTTGCAGAAGCGAAAAACTCCCATTATTGATGCGTTTCTCAAATTTAGGGCTGTGATTATTCTTAGAATGCAACTCTCGGGCACCCGTTCCTGCGGCGACCGTCGGCGTCATTTCACGGCGTCCTCGTAACCGAGCAAACAAGCACAGCGAAGGATGAAAAAGCGAACGCGGATTGCGGATGAAAGACAGCGATAGCGAAGAGAGCGCCTGGGGGAAAGTGGAGGAGGAGGTTGCGGCAAAAGTGTGCCGCGCAAGGTGGGCTTTGCGGTGACGATGGCGACGAGATGGCGCCACAGTAGCGCGCTTCGTCTGTTCGCCGATGACGCCACCGATACCATATATGGAAAGAAAGCGCTGCATGCGTCTGCGGCCGCTGTTGTGAATCGCGCCAACGCGTCACCCACGCGCTGCCTCTCGCGATGTCCCGATTGGCGAGGCAGTCGCGCCGCACTTCGCTCCGTTTGCAACGTGCCGCACGAGACATCCGCGAAAGCAAACATATCACGAAATGAAAACACGTATACAGCTGCGCTCAAATTTTGCATTAGGGAGTATCCTAATTGCCGATGCATTTTTTTACTGTATTTTCTCTGTACCGCTTCGTTACACTGACTATGTCTGCTATTTGTTATTGCTACCAGGCACACGAAGTTCTCCTCCTACGCCTCGTAAAATGCATATATTTTTTAGGTTCTCTAACTGAAAAGTAGTTTTGAAACTTCACCTTGCGGTAAACCAGCTCAGCTTCGCATATTTTTATGGATTTCTTTTTCTAAGATATGCTACAAGTGCTTTCCTTTCGGGGTTCTTGTCAATGGATACCATAACATTTCCTGATAGAGATAATCACCATAAGTTCATGTGCGAGGTCAAATTTGCCTATACAAATTAGTAAATGAATGAAGGACTCTTAATCGGTGCAAGATTAATGGTTCTAGGCGCTGTTAGTAATAAAGCATTCGGACAATTTAAAAGAAACGCGCCATTAATATCATCTCAACAGATATGAGGGTAGATGCCAAAATAGTCGTTATCGACCTACAACTTTCCGCGAAACATTAGAAAAGCGAAATGCAATTTTAAGATCCTTAAGTCATCACACGTGGTTTGCAAAAAGAGGACATGCCAATTCTGTCAACCTTACGTATTAGCTACACAACTATTGTATGCCTACCGTTCCCAAACACATTCACCGAATGTAGGAATTCTTATTAATATGTGACAGAAGAAATTTATTTACTATACTTTAGTCTCAATGCAGACATCACTTCACAAAATTATACGCTGCTGTGACCAAATTACAAATATATTGATTGACTCATTGGCTCACTATGTGGCGAATTTTCTACATACAGAACATGCATCAAACCGTATCTCACTTAATTGGGTATTTTCCCTGCTTAAGCCAACAAATAATATTCGAAGTGATTGAACGGTTCCTTAAAGAGTGCATTTTGCCATTTCGCGTGCATGATTGGCGGATGTCGGATTTTGAGCGTTTTTATTAAGAGGCGCATAAAGAGTGGTTTAGGCACTTCTTTGTTATCCTGAGATATTTTCCTATGATCCGAAGCAATGCCGCTTTACCGAAACGCCCGGCTGCTTCACCAAATGTTCTATCAGTCATCCTCCTTTTTTATCTTTTTTTCTGTGAACGCAGGGGTATAAACCTCTTCCAAGAAAATTTGTGTGCTCTCCGTGGCAGGCCCCTCTATTGCGTGCCAGCCAATAGCTGTTTGGCGCCAGTTCTCGACGTACATCCATCTACTCAGGATAATCCCAGCTGTTCTCCCTTCTAGTTCCTCCCACGCAGCAACTGCATCGACTAGCCAACAGGAGGGGGTAAGCACTGAGCTTTTGCGACGCCTTCGGGCTTGCCGAATTCTGGGGCATTTGCTCACTGCGCCTACACTGAAAGCAGTGGCATCTGTGCAAGTGTTTAGAAGGCAAGAGCAGGCAATCCTGCAGCTTTCCAAGACGACATTGTGCCCATTGCCACGTCGACGACCACAACAACAACAATGTGACGGTGTCCCGTCTGATAGCCGGCTGCTGCGCGTCGCAGTGAAGGAGTGCATAGTCTTAGGAATACCAGAATTTGATTATTTTAATGATGTCAAGTTGTGATGCTATCTTTGGCCCTTATAGCAATTCCAAAACATGCAAGTTTTATTACTAAACGAGGTTAGTAGGAATGGTAAGACCAGACGTCGGCTGTGATGCACGTAATCAAAATTAATTGCTAGCAGTTTCACCATTAACATTGAAAGTGCGCCCTTTGTCAGCGGCAATGTACGAATCTTCCTTTAGTTTCTTAGTTTCAATCGTGGCAGATGCCTAGAACCTTCTGTGAAGGCATTCGTTATTGCATACACTCCATATAACGTAATTTATTAAGGCAATGAGCATGGTGCCGTTACCCCAAACCCTTATTTCCCGGCACTGTGTGGAGTGTACATGACCATGCATAGTAAGTGCAGCTTCCTTTCCTCGTTTTTGTGAACTGGGGGTACAGAAAAAGCTCAACTTACTCTGAGGTAAGGCACTTCCAACGTTATCGTTAACCACCAATGCCAAGCTGTAACGGAGGACGTTAAGGCGCAATGGTTAACTGTAGTATTTTATGTTCGCGAAATGCATTCAATACTGCCTGCGCAAGTTAGGCGCTATACGTTCTGCTTGAAAAGAACAAATAAAAAGATGCTTGGAGTGCAGTTACTGAAAGCTTGCACGATATTTCTAAGGTCATATGAGTTGAAACAGCTGCAGCACGATACATATTGTGTACCGTTATTATTCCTTAGAAGCATGTATTTCTCGACGTAATCTTCATGTGAGCTTTTGCCTCATACCCAGTTTGCTGTAAACATCCCGAAACTAAGAAGGATAACGGTGTTGAAGAATGTATATTGCATATCGCAAACTTAACTTGCAGTAGCTGTAAGCAATCGCTTATTGGGGCTACAAATCTTCCGTAAGAATAGTTAGAATAGGTAACAACTGCGCTATCCTTTCCGTTGCTCTTGTGCTTAAGTTTTCTACGCCCAGATTTCCGAGCCAAGCACAAATATTGTTTCAGGCTTGAATGACAGCAGACGACTTTTCTTGTGTTCTAGACGAATCCTATTATGCCCTTAAAGGGGTACTTGACCATGAGCTAATGAAGAGGATGATAATGTTGGCTGCAGTCGGATCTATAGGCTTGCGAAATGTTTCGGCAATCGATGCACCCCAGCATTGCCTTTAATCAGAGGGCAACAGGCCAGAAGTTCTATAGGTATGTAGGTCCGTGCATCGTCATTTAAAGCAGAATGCGAGGCGGGTGAATAGGGAAACCCGTACAGAGATGCGAAACAGGAACGAACCCGATGTTTGTAAGCCATCAAGCACACGTTGTTGCACCGACCCTCCCTACCCCCTCCCACATTGCAAACTCAATAGACCTGAGGCTTTGACACTAAGGCTTCTACAGACGGGGGCATACCCAAACCCCCTACTTCTTTACAAGATGTACCGCGAAATTCAGACAACAAATGCAAGTGCACTATGCAATTACTTAGCGAATTTACCTCACATGCTCTGGCGATGTCCCGCGTTACGCGGCGATGAAAGCAACACATCTTCACGTTTGAATGCGGTCCTACACAGTCCCAACCTCGAAGAACAGCTATGGGCTGTCCAACGGGCCCGCGACGCGGCGGAGAGGCTCGGTCTCTCTGTCCCGACGTGGCAAAGCCCGCTGCGTGCTAGTGCGCGCCATAAAGGACCCTAATAAAGTTTTTCATTCATCCATCCTAATATATGTTTGCAACCATCGCCAAGCTAGCAAATGGTATAAACCAAAGCATGTCTGTTGATAATGTTTGTCCTTTCGATGCGAGATGCGTTTTCATATACAGGACCGTCCATTAGGCTGTAATCAACCGCTCATGCTGGTAACCCGAGACCCAAATACAGACGTCATTGGTGTACATTGGTACTCGGACTACCTCGAATCCAGAAAACTAGCCGTGGCCACGTTCAATAACGTCGAAGAAATACTACCTTGCGCACGTCCATCGTGATTGACTTCAAGTTACTCAATACTGCCCCTAATTTCACTTGCATTGTTAGGCCACTGAGAAATATGCGAACAAAGCGGAGAAGGTGTCCTCTCATGCCATAGCCATTAGATGAGAAATACTGAACACTGGAGCACACATTTCCATGCACCGGAAATGTCGACAAATAGGATCAGTGTTGAAAATCCTGACATGCGCTGATCTTCCATATGACTTGCGGAACCGATGACATTATCCTAGGCCCATACGCACCAAAACCAATGAGTCAAAAGGGGTGCAGCGCCCCATTAACCTTTCAATGACAAGGCTAAAGGGTCATTCGGTACACGAAAAGAACGCGCTCAATGCCCAGCTATGGCGGTCTCTATCTTAGCTGAGTGATAGACCATCACCATCAAACCTATGTCCACGGCCAAGCCAGATTTCACAATACATGTGGCGGCTCATCCCTACTCAGCTGCCACATAATTGATTACCGTAAACTCAGGAACCAGCGCGCCAGCAAGGACCGACTCCGCACCGCCTGCCATGGAACCCCGCCTACAGCCATCGATCAGCTGGTAAAATGACGCTCTCTCAAGCCTGAGAAACTATGTCGTTTACAACGGTGGCCCTGCCACCTCCACAGCCCAGGCGTATTGTTAGCACAAGACAAAGCACAGGTTGGCGTTAACTGCTCTTTATGAGAGTGCTAACGTTTGGGCTATTATCAGGGAGATTCAAGCCGGCGTTTTCTCTTGAATTGAGCTTCCGCTGCGGGATGAGATCACGCACTACGGTCGCAACAGCGCCTTCTCAAAGCCTGTTCAGGATACGCCATGTAGAGACGGGAAACCATACGTACGTTGGTGCTTTGTTTTACCACTGACTGCTTTAAAAAGTGCTGTCTATAACAGACGCCGTTGCACGTATAGTGGCTCTGAAAGCCTAGTCTCGTTGTGTCTCGTGCGGCCTTTAGCCAACTATTTCTCCCATTTGTGCTGCACTGCTGACAAACAAAACAAACAAAAGATGGACGTAGGTGGTACGCTTTTTCGAAACGTTGTGTTGTCACTTTGTACTTATTGTTGTCCCCATTTCTTATTCCAAACTGGACCGGCGGTGCTCTGCTAATGCACCGGCACTGTGTAGGAAAAATAAAACGAGTTCAACGGGTGGTGGATGGTGGCGGAAAATTATTTATAGATTGGTTTATCAGAGAGACGAATACAAATTAAGAGCATGATATGGACTAACTTAGGTAACAGAGGTTTACGAGGCGGAAATTCAAGAGATTTATAGTCAGCTGGTGCAATTTACTCAAAAGAGCATCGATGTGGGTCTTTCTGTAATCTTGAAAGTGCCTATGAGCTCATGTAGCCCTGTTATATTTTATGCCTAAGCTTGAACATGGGCGCTACCTCGTGCAATAGGACAAATTGTTTTGTTTAACAAGAAAACATTTGCTACGTGCATTTAGAGAAATCAGCTTCCTTTGTCAATGCAACAAACGGGGAATAATTTCGTGTTATGTCCGCAGTGCAAGGAATCCAGTTTAGAAGCTTTTCAAACTGGTACGTTAAATTACGTGTATTACACATAGTAGATAGAAAAAAAGAAGAACGTTGATTCCTAAATCCTCGAACTATATAGCACCGTGCAAAAAGTAAACTTCCTTTTTTTCGTTGTTCTTTATAAAGCAAGAAAGCTAGCGAGGAAAATCGAAATACTTCCTTGTAATATTTGAACCTGCAATTCTGGCATCGAAATACCTGCCCTGTGCAGCACCCCAGCCTCACCGCTCACAACATTAATATACTCAGCCGAAAACAGCTAAGTGTTCTTCCTCATAACCCTGCTGAAAGGAGCTTCTGCGTAAGAGACCATTCAAAATTTATTTAGAATTTATTTATTGGTGAAAATGCAGAAATATGCATGAGGAAGTGCCATAGTCGAAGACTGTATTGAGACCTCCTGTTAAAGACACTTTTGATTGCATAGAATGTTTAAAACAACAGTAGCGCAGATGAGAGCTAAGAGTAATATTGAAACATGTTTATAGCATATAAATAATAACAACACTTGTTAACAGCATGAGAGTATAAATAAAGAATCAAATTAGAAAAAAATGGACACTACCAGTAAGTATGTATCATGAATGCGTTTAGTTCTTTTTTAAATTGGCATAAATATCTCGCATTTTTGATTATGGGTGGTAGAGTATTCCAAAGCAATATCGAGGGGAAAATTCCGCAGTCTGTTTATCATAGGTAGTAGGCACTTTAGGTAGAAGGATATTACTATTGAGGTCAAATCTAGAGTGACTATGAGCTATCAGGTCACAAGGTGAGAAGCAGATCAGTCGTAGTTCCTTAGTCATATATTTGTTGAATAAAATCACTAGATTATATATGATGAGTTCTGAAATGGTTAGGATGTTGTTTTCATTTAGTACTAATGCTACACTTGCAAAGTGCGAAATGCATGAAATAATTCTCATTTATTGGTTCTGGATTACCTGGACGGATGCCATGTGAGTATTATGAGTGTTACTCAAGTATATTACGTCGTAGTTAATATGAGAGTGAATGAATGAGTTGGATAGCGAGATTAATGCACAATGTTTGCTAGAGGGACGACTTTTCATTCGATTGCGAATACCTTGTACTCTTTTCTTTTTTTTATGTGAGAAATGTGATCTTCATATTTCAAGTTGCAGTCAAGAGAAATCGCAAGGAATGATGAGCATGGACTGGGAGAGAGAGAGTGTTAGCCAGAAGTTAGTCAAAGAAGGGAAGGATGCCGTGTGTTGTTGATGTGACGAAAATGCAACAAATTTAGTCTTGGTGGCATTAAAAGAGATTAAGTTAGCATTTCACCAGCCTAAAGCATTTTCTAGATCACTATTTAGCTTTTTATTACGAAGCGACATGTTTTTATCAGAGGCAAATATGGTAGTATCATCAGCGAAGAGAATGCACTTAGTAGACGACAAACAGTTAGGTAAATCATTCATATAAACCAAAAACAGTAGCGGTCCTAAGAAAGATGGATCCTTGGGGACACCAGTGTCAGTGCTTTGTTGTCTATAACAGACATTAGACGCAGACACAACCTGAACATTGTTAAATAATCAGCTTTTTCATACTGAGAATGCGGGATCACGTACAATGATAGCCTCAAGCTTAACAAAAAGGATTCTATGGTTTCTATCCATTTACATGTGTCTTGCTGGGGGGTTGCCTTTACTGTACAGGTTTACGAAGATTCGCGGCCACGTCTGAGAAAGAGACAGGCAACACAAAAGTGAAACTGCGTGATCTTAGTTCCCCTCTGGGTCCACCACTGTTACTATGGGCGGCTGGCATTAGAAAAAAAAGAACTCTCTATACATTGATTTTCTCTTTCTTTTTCGCGCTTTGGGATTAGGGTGCCACATGCTATCACGTATGAGTAATGGAAGAGCGGCGGCCGGAAGCAGCCTCTAACGGTCGCGTCATGGGGGCCTGATCATTTGTCAACGGAGTGGAGGGAAGCCGTGGTTAACACAGGTAGGCGCACGCAACAAGTAAGCCCTATATAGGCCGGCTGCCTTCTGGCTGAGCACGTCCTTGCCATATATATATACGAAGGCGTGCCAGCGTCGACCGCCGTGCTTCCTTGCGTAACTTACATGCATTATGTGAGGATAAATGTATTCTTTCCACAAATAGCGATCCGCGTGGGAATGTTTACGACAGGAAGAGAAAATCGGTGATTATCTAAGACTCGTAACGATAGTGTTCCAAACTAATCGTCAAAAGACCTGCAAGTGGAGCTAACAGAATATACTGAAACGTGTGAGAACCATCAAAAGTGCCGAAAGCCTCTACAAATATAGAAGCCGTGAGAGGGAACAGAGCCAGCATATACAATTATGGGACTTGCTTTTTCGTCGTACAGATTACAATAAGTAATAATGGATTTAATTATTATGAAGTGCTGTCTTTCAGTGACTAAGAACTGCAAAAGTATTTTGCCCTATAGACCTTGCAATGCGTTATACTTTCGTGATAGGACTGCATTTCTCATTTTGTGAAGCTTCAAGCATCAAATTTTCAAGTGCGTGCTGGTGTAGCCGTTATTCACTGAACTTTACGCGTATTTTCCGAGGTGCGGGTGAATTTAGCTTACAATATATCCCCGAAGACAGCGGCTACTGAACGTGCTCTTGAACTGGACTCTATAAAGTGCAAAAGTTGATGAAGGTCCTGCTAAAAAAGATGATGATAATAGAAAGGAAGCAATGCGAACCAGTGTATGATAATGAAATCGATTATATATATCCTTGTGAACTTAAACGGAGCTCAGGGAAAAAGCGTGTCTGCGAAATATGGGGCGCCAGGGCATTTACCGATAAAATGAAGGTAACGTGAACCTCAAAAATTCTTAGTGCCCAAAGCACTAATCTTAATGCTGGTCAACGCAAATCCGAAATCAAAATGCTGAAAGTAGGGGAAAGCAAATAATTTCACAATGCTACCGGTAGTCTTTGGGAACCTACTGGACTAAGCAAACAGTTTTGCAGACGAAGATTGCGTTACTGTTCGAGTTGTATTCTCTAGTTAAACGGCTTCAATGGCGAACTTTCCCAACTATAGTTAACTGTGCAAGCCTGCACGGCATGAGTAAGAGTAGGCTATAATTAAGTGATATTTCCTTACGGGGACATGTCCCTCATTCATTCCCAGAATACAGAAGCATTGGAGTACTTGCGATAGCTCGTTCAGGATTAGTGTAAATAGCTTAAAAATGCAGCATAAAATACTTCTGGATGTCACATCCGGCGCACGCAAGGCCATTTTGGTCACAGTGCGTGAGTATTTTTTTCGCAAGGAGAACCATTATGCCCTGTCGTCGAAACCTAGTAGAGCGCGCAGCAATTTTAAGCGCAAAACTGCGTGCTATTGAGAACGAAAACAGTTTCGCGAAGACTCGACATGCGTCTAAAACGCATGAAACATCCATTACAGCATTCAAATAAAATTGTGCTGATTCTGCATTGTGTGTTTTCACTGAATTGCTTATTGAGTGCTGGTGTAGAATATTCGATTGCACGGATGATGGCAAACAGTCACAGTTATTACACAGAACAAGCTTGCTTCACCGTTCGAGGAGGCTACCCCTTTTTTCGTAAACGTATTTTTTTTTTTCAAATCCGCATGCAGAGAGAGCGTTGAGTCAATTATTGCGACAGCCGACTACATGGGATGCGGGTGCGTCAAATGAGATTCGTAACAGCGCCGCCATCGGGAGTGAACAAATTATGCGCCCAGTAAATATGTGGTGCAAGACAAGCATTGTCAGTTACCTGACTCGCTAGCGCAACTGACACTGATTATAGCCTACAAATTTTGTGCACCATTACATTGCCCAGTCTATTGATATTCACCAGGCCTTTAATTTACTATTACAGTGAATAGACATAAATCAAGCAATGCGCGGCTTGGATGAGCAATGGACAGTAATTTGCACGAGCAACATGACAGAAGTGCTGAACCACTTATCTAAGCGTGTTGTGTTCCTATGTCAATGGAGAGTTGCATAGACGCAAGAAGAAGCTGTTCATGTGCGAACGGAATCTTCAAACGCAATGGAAGGAACTTCTTGGAAGCGGCCATTCTCGAAGCCTGCGCAGACAGTCGCTGTCAGTGCATGGCAGTCTACCCACAAGCTTAGCTTGAAATGATTTATTGTCATCTAACAACTGGCAGGATTCACGCTTTGCCGTCGGCCATTTTTCGTACCATCATTCTGTCACGCCGCTGGCTACAACACCAGATTTTCGCTAGAGCAAGGACAGATGAAGAGGAGGACAAGTACGCCGGTCTTTGTAGCAGCTAAATGTCCACGGGGCAACCCATTTTTCATCTTCTCATCTATTAATAACCACACCCTATCACACACACACAAAAAAAATGTGATGACATATTGCCATTCATAAAGTACGTCTATAGCCCTCCAAAGCATAAAGCCACGGGCTACATTCCCTTCTATTTTCTTTATATTCCACCACCTTGCAGCTTCCTGGACACTATTTTGACTTTACACATTACGTAGTCTCTTCTCTCGCTCAGACCGTTTGCCGCGCTGAGGACGCCCGTCACACAGCTCAGCTCCACACGTTGGCATCACAGGACCGCTGCAAAGTCATCTGCGATTCACGGCAAAACGGATGTGTCGTACTACACGGGACACATGGTATAGCTTTGGAAGCTCCTTGGCAAGGGCTGTCAGTGCCAGAAGTTTCTAGCTCGCTACAACGGACCTTTTGACGCCCCCGATCGATTAACTGAAGTGACGTGTGCAATTGCTCGTCTCAGGGTTACCGTTCCAACAAGACGCCACTTGTTCACGTAGCTCGCCTGAAACGCTTTCAACCCCCGTGATTCCGAGTCCACTTATCAGTAACGCGCACAGCGGGCTTCGTCTGCGAAGGGAGGAGGGCAACGCTAGAGCAAGAACGGGTGAAAAGGAGCACGAAGTGAGTTTCTCTTTGAAGCAGCTGTGTTACGGTGACCCATTTCTCATCTCCTTCTACAAACAAGCAGATCCCATCGTAATAATATATACAGTATGCTATCACAAAAGGCCTCTTTTGCTATCCCAAGCGGCTTTCTCCAGGTTTTCCGCCGTACTTGGCTGGCTTGTCCATTGAAGTCACAACTAGTGCAACCATCGCGCCCGGTTGGAAAAGTTTTGATTTCCATGCGCAATTGTAGTTGTCTCTCGGGAAATATTGCTCCCCAAACGCACCTACTCGCGTTTTTCGGTCTTATTTTCCTTCCATTCCTTTTCCATTTTTTCCTTCTGTTTTGCATCAGAAATCTTAAATGGCAACCTCGTTGCTTGGCATTTCCATGTCATTTCATTCTTGCTATGCAAAGCGTTCTGTATTCTGTGAATACGTTGCTCGGCAGCTAACAACTAATAAAGATTGCACAATGAGTTGTGAAATGTTAGAAAGCCGCAATCCACTCACTGCTACTTTTGCAAGGTAGCTTTCGTGTTACCAAGCTGTCCAGAAGCCACGATGCAAATGCAATGCAGGCTTTTGTCATTTTGCAAACTGCGTATTGCTGTACTTAGATGGTAGTAGACGCAGTGAAGTTATGGAACTTTCCTAAGCTTTAGAATAAATTATTAGGCAAGCCTTTTGTTAGCTTTTTGAAACACATTCTTAGCTCATGGTATGGTAAAACTATGTCTTGCACACAGCGTAAGAGCAGCGCCAGTGTTACTACAGTACTTCAAACATTCGTTACGTAACCTAAACTTTCCGTGGGACACCATTGTTCGTCAACATTCTTACGCTTTCTCTGGTGTTTCTGCCTTTGCGATATGGTTGAAGGTAGAGTTAAACAGTCGAAAAAGCCAGGTTTGCAGTCGAAAAAAGCTAGGCTAGCAAGTGCTCCATATTCCTGTGAATAACGACGCACACCGGGACAAGGACAGCAAACGAACGCAAATGGTAAGACAAAGACACAGCGCTTGTCCTCATCATTTCCTGTCCTTGTCCCGGTGTGCGCTGTTATCCACAATAACATCGAAGGAGCGGACTGTATACCATCGTTCAAGCACGGGCCTATGCCACGTGAAGTGCGGCAGTCCCCTATATCACGCGCAAGCGGTGCTAATATTAATCGTGGTAATGCAGGACATACTTCGCTGTAAATGAGCAGCTAAATTACAAACACCATAAGGACAGGTAAACAACGTTCGATAGTCCTTACGGAGTCAGAAAGAAAGCTATTAATATCCTAATATTCTGGCGCGGTGACGTCATAGATCTACGCTGTGGAGATTGCAAGCGGGTAGAATCGCGGGATTCCACGCGCAAACCATAAGTAAGACCGATGGTTACGAAAAAAAAAGCCTTCGCAGATGTACGCCAATCTGAGCCGCTGATAAATCAAAGATAGCAAAGCTATGTAATCGATTTCTCACACCCTTCGAAAGTTCTAGGGGTCTCCTTGCTGGCTGTTCAAAGGAGATTTTGAGTGCACAGTCCTGACAAGCTTACTATTCACATGATCTTAATTGTTTGCGACGTTGTACAAAGATTAAACAACTGTACACAATTCTAGATAACATTATATAGTCACATAACATTGCTAGCATGCTCTTTCCAAATTAAATTGTCTTAACCAGCGACTACTCCCGCGCTGGCAGCGCTGCAGCATGAGGCCGTTGTCTTTCACTACCGCAGCCATATGAACTCCTACCTGACCTCCGACATGGAGCCAGTAAAACGCGACGTGAGAAGCAAGAACTGCGCATTGCTCGCTAAACAGAAAAAGAATCACGCAAATATATTTGAGTGAGAGATATGCAATGTGACTTTTATTTTATAATCATTGATAATTACGTTTCTAGCAAATTTAGAAACCTGGTTGTTCCTTGAATAACTTATACTGAACACACTACCGCACGTAAACCGTTGTGAAAGACCAAATGACCAAGCATTTTTTACCTGCGGTGTAGTCGACCGCGAGGTACACGGCGTAGAGGCGAGTAGGAAGACTGATAGACTGAAGCAAGATGACATAAGCGCACTTCATACAAATGATGAGCAAAACGAGAACAAGGTGAAAGCATGAGCGAACGTTTCGACAAGAGGACTTGTCTTATTCAAGGGGCACTTGTCGAAACGTTGGCTCCTGCTTTCACCTTGTTCTTGTTTTGCTCATCGTCTTGAATTTCCACCTCCCGCATTCCCCGTGTTTTCATGCAAATGAGTTACTTGTGCAAATAATGCGGATCCTATGCTAACCGTACGATGGGGCGTGGTTACCATCAATGATACTAAGTACGTGACTAGACAAAGAAAGGACGAAGGGTGGTGCACTCGTGCATGTAAAGTTTATTGCATGATCACTCATGCACGAACTTTTATATGGGCCTGAGAGATCAAATTAATGCCTACTTTCAATTGTGAACGTACGAAAAACAAAATAAGCCAAGCGAGGTCAAAAAGCCGTACAACATACGTGCGTTTTAGGATGCCGTTCTCTTGCGCAGAGAACGTCAAAGAAGTACTCTTCAGTATGTAGGTGTGCTCCTGCCAAAAATTTCGCAGTTTCGAATGCGCCTTTGTTCACCCTTTCTTTGCCTCATCCCCAAACTAACCCCAGCTTTCCGTTATACAGGGTGCCCCAACAATGACGCAACGCGTTTTTTTAAAGGAGATGGGCCGTTCTACACCGAGTGCTTGACCAAGTGCACATTCTTCCCAGTCGAGTAGCGCAACCGCCAGAAATATTCTGGTTCATGGCAATCAATTATGACTTAATTTCAACGAGCTAATGTTTAATTACCGCTCTGAATGGCGGGCTGCAAATGAAGAAATGGTAGTAAATTGAAAGAAACTTAAATATTGCATGTTTTCAGCTAGATGCTTTATTGCCCGTTAATTTTTTTTTTCCCAGCTCAACAAGAAAGCCCGCGGAAAACAAATGAAAGGTATCACGTGACTAACCGTCCACCCGCATGAAAAGAGCGCCTTCAAACAAGCTACAACTGAAGCGGGCCATCCGTCGAGCCTCGGCCGAGACAGCGCGACACCATGGTGTTGCTACGGGATGAGCACAATGCTAAAAGCTACGGGGCTTGTTTGAAGGCACTGCTTTATTGGCGTGTTATATGAATCGTTGCAGAATAATCGCGTATCCCGTGTAAGCCAATGAGACGAATCTTGATACGATTTCGCAGGCATCGTGAATAAATGAAAGGGCAGCGAAAGGCGGCACAGAATTTCGGCACTATAACGTAAACCTATTCCAATCTCTTTTTATTCCAATCTCCTGACGTCAAATTTACGTAACCATTGACGCAACCATCGGACGGTAACCCGCAGCGCTGTTTGGAAAGCCCAATCAAACGCGGTCCTCCTTTATAGAAGATGACCTTTTTTTTCTGTACAAGCGAATAGCATTGCCTACATGGCGCAATTTTCCTGATAGAATTGGCTGAAAAGAGGCGAAGAGCACGCTCAAGTGGAGAAGCGTTCGATAGGACTGAACCAGCGCAGTGAAAGTAGATAGCCGGATGTAGATGGTTGTGCTGGCGTCTTCGATTGATCCGCTTCCCCTTACTCAGCTTGCTGTGGCTGGTCGAAAATCGCGGCGGGGTGCGATGGAACTTTAAAAATGCCACCAGACCTGACCTTCAACAAAGAATGGTTAGCACAGCCATGTCATATACGTGCCGAAAGGGCTCAATAACGTTACACGGCCACGCAACAATTTTTATCACATCCACGCTATCCGGCAGCTCCGAGTAGCCAGTGCCAGAGCGATCGGCTGGCAGCCATCTCCTATTCCTTTTGGAACGGGGTAGTCTCGTTTTATTCAGGAAAAAAATCCGTTTTGTGCGGTATACTAATGCGTCTTCAACGCGTACGGGTCACTTTGACTCGGTTTTGTGGCATCGCGTGCCAGACAGGCGAAGGGGGCGAAGCCCCAAAACACTTGATCAATGACGGAGTATTATGGCAAAGAAGGCGTGCAATCAGAAATAACCGTTTTTCCTTCGTTCCATCTAACCATGCATAATCAATGTGCACGCAATATATCAGATGGTACGTTTTAGCGGTTTTCGCGACGCCGCATGAGAGACAGGCGAAGTGGGGGTGGCACTAATATTTTTTTTACAATCCTGGAGGACTAATGGCAGAATTGGAATAGAAAAGTTTGGAACAGATTTACGTTGTAGCACACTTGATGTCTTAAGTGTCTTCGAAATAAAACCTGCAGGTAAGCATAAAACTAAGATCAAACCGCTATGAAAGTCGGAGCAAGCGGACACTGTGGCTAATTTTTAAAGCGCTATTGTGTTCTGAACGCATGTGAGTCACAGGCAAGTAACATAGTGGAAATGCATATATGTTGTTAAACCTGAGTGCCTAATCAATGATGACAAATCTTTTCATTTAATTCGAAATGGCGACGTTCATTCACTGAGAGCCATTTTCATGTACACCATTACACATAGTCCTCAAAGCCAAACTAACAGTTTTTTTAACATTAAAACGCTATGCTAGCTACGCGAAACCTGCTTCCAAAGGTGGTTTAAGCGCCCTTTGACGACCATAATCCTCCAAGCAAATTAGAGTCACCAATCAGGGCATTAGAAAAAATTTTCTAACTTAATTTACTTGATACAAGGCTAATGGTTTACTACATGTTTATATATGAAATATTAAGACAATCATATTTCAACATAACTTCGCTTTGTTTGACTGTCCTGGAGCTCTTCATTCCCGAAATACTCGTCAAATTTGACACTCATTGATCTAATTTCCAAGCTTATAATCCATCATTATGGATTACCAACTTGCGCCGTCCCCCACCTTGCTTCAGGTACATTTATCTGGACGTTTCACATACGAACTTATACCAGAATCAAGTATTGTAGTAATAATCACGGATAAGTATTAAAGTAAAGCTACTTATAAATAGCAGACTGCTTTAATAAGTATTTACTTGCATAAGCGCCTTTGCTTTTTGTTGTTGTTTCTTTGTTTGTTTGTCTTTTTTTGCATTTCCTTACATAGCGGTTTCCATCTTCAAGATGAAAACTTTGTGTCATACAACGCTATCATAGCAGAGATCGCCACCTGGCTTACGATCGCATTTTGTCCATAATTTTATTCATCAACGCTAGAGCATGCAATACCAAAAATATTTGAACCATTAACTATAGCTCAAGTTGACCATTTAGCAGTGAATAAAATACACAAGCATCGAAATAACGTATACTCAACCGGAAGGCTTCGCTTGGGATCAACTTCAACTTCCAATTCAAATACGTGTAAAAGGCAGAAATGCTTTTGGAAAACAACATTTGCGAACGTGATACATGAGTTCCTTTCTTTTGCCGTTTTCTAGAGTTCTTGAAAAAAAAAAGAGAATATTGAAAGCTTTAAAAAATGTGTTAGTTAAAGTAACTAGATGTCACCTTTCTTCCAGATGCCACATACCTCAAGAATATTGACTCGGTGGTTGCCGAGAAACACAGGTTGTCCGTTCCCTTGTATTTGGGTAGCAGTTTCCGAGCTATAACTTCCTCTTGAAGAATACTGACGCCATTCAAAATCTGCAAATACAGTTTTTCATAATGAAATGCGAAAGAAGCGGCTAACACTTTCATTACATTATTATTATCTTTATGAAACGGTGCAAACAAGACGGATTCATAGTTAGCGCACGCAAATACATTAAAGCGGTGCTGTAGTCGATGGATGCCTGTATTTAGCTTTTTTCATTGAATCAAGCTTTCCTCCTTCCTTTTTGGCGAGGTGTCTTCCCCCCTTCTTTTTAGTCCATATCTATCGAAGATAGATGTCTTCAGATATCTCTTCACTCTGGGAAGCCAGAACTGAATCAGAAGCATTGTGGCTGTGGCTGCCGAAATAACGTTGTCGAATTGACAGACTTCTTTTCCACTTCATGATTGGACAAATGAGACTAATATCCCCAAGTGAGGGTAAAAAAGAAATGAAGAGATGGAAGAGCATTTCGACGGCACTTAGGCTGAACGCCATGGAAGTTGAACGAAAGTTGACGCATTCGAAGCAGTGCGGCGCTATTCCGCGGGGCTGTAATTCTAAAAGCAACTAGTGCGCACTTCAGTCGCGCAACGCAAATCATTGGACACTTGGTCCTAGGGACTTGAGTAGCCCGAATGAGCGGTTATCTTGGATGTTTCTGAGCCTTGCCTTGTGAGCAAAACCACATTTTTTTTTCTTTTGTGCTTCAGCGCACTAAACATCCCTCCGTCACTCAGCATCAAAGTAAGAGCAAGAATGACATTATTTGGTAGTGAAAGTGTTGCTTTATTCGAATTTCGGTTCCCCTCGAAAAACTGCATTGAAGGCTGGCTGAAACGCAGCTTCGGATGCGCGGAGCTGTACGTTACGAGAAGAGAAGATGGTAATCTTCTTTATAAGTTACCTGGATGGCCGTGTAAATAATATTTAAAAATAACAAGACGAGTCGCATTGTTGGTATCTAACAACTCGCATGACGGGGATACCTAGCACTGATCGGAATATGTTCGTGGTCCTACGATCTTGCGGACAGCACACAATATCGCCAAAGAAAAAAATCTGGCAGAAGCCACATGCCAGGATGTCTGTTGACGTTAGTGGTATTAGCATCGACGAAATGTAGCGACACGTCGTATTGCAACCACCCAAACGTGTCATGTACGAGTTGTGCACTGCCTCTGGGCTCCTCTGGCCACGCTGTACCATCTAGCAACGCGCCGTGAAATCCTTTCGTAGTGCGTGTCTGAATACATAGTCAGAAGAGATTGAATATACGTACCCAACGCAGGTTCATTCCACCCAGCACCGGAGAAGTTTGAAAGGATTTAGTCATTAAGCGAATGTTTACTGAAATTTATACGACCGATGAAACCACGAATCTTACTTTGCGTAGCTGTCTAATACTTTGTTATCATGATTATCGTGATCAGTGTGAAACTGCAGCCCTATTTCGTTACGGTGTCATCTCCCCCGCTGATCATATCAGCGTCTAGTCTGCGCAGCTTTTTGTACCTGTAACTGTCAGCTGAAGCGAACGACGGCTGCAGTTACAGCTACAAAAAGCAGTAACTGTGCTGCTGTAACCGCAGCCGTCGTTGGCTTCAGCTGACAGTTCTGGGCATTCATAGTAGTTTCCTGGAAACTTATCTCCACTTGCGCTGCACTTACTTGAGCTCACTGAAGGTGAGACTGACGTCACCGATGAGCACCATGCGAGCCGGTAAACAACTTCTGTCGACGCACTGAAGCGCAAGACGAAAATACTGTTTAGGAGAACTCTCTCTGAAAACAACTATCTTTATTTTAAGATCCCTTCAAGACCTAAGAGCGCTTTTGTTTGTATCACTGTGCTGATGAACAAGAACCACAGTATTACTGAAGGACAAAAGTGAGATGGTCAGTGATTACCGAGTTCCCCACGAAACCTGCTCTCTATAAGGAAAAAGTCGTGACCTTTGAACGCCCGTTTCTTCATTAGTGTCACTTCTGAATACCCGAGATAAATTGAGGGATGCTACGGGAGTTTTCGTTCCTCTCCTCTCTCCTATACCCGCTCGGCTCTGAAGTGCTCGAGCAGCGCCGCTAATGGAATTCGAGCGATTCGCTTCCGGCACCAGCTCCAGTGTTTTGTCTGGCTGAAGAAACACTTCTAATGATTGTCTCCACCTTTACATTTTCTTTTTGTTGTTTTATTACTTATTTTATTGAACCGCATATCTATGAAATAAAAAAAAAACTCATTTCTTGTGAATTTGAATGAGAAACCCCTTGTGTTTCCTTTCTTGTTCTTTCATCGTTAGCTTTTGATAACGAGTCCCTATGCTCTTATCAGTCCTACAACCTAGTCATCTCCGACTGATAAACTGGGACAGCACCTAAAATTGAAACTTGCACCAAAAGCATCAGACGCGTTGGCATGAAGCACAATACAAATGTTCCTTTCTTTTTTCATTATCACATCTTTCTTGCTCAGTAGTTTCACATGTCGTGATGCTTTCAAGGCTCGGCATTCCGAAAAGCGGATTTCTATTTATTCTGCTGAAAGGCCTGGAACCCATTTCAATAGAACACAAATGGAGTAGGCTAGAAATGCGCGTTTGTGCTCCCGGAAATTAAGGCACTGCATTGCATCAACTGCGCATGTTTCTTGTCACAGAAACAGTCAGGCTTCCTTATTATAGCACGAGCGTTTCGACTATTTCACGCCAGAGTCATTGAACGTGTAAACATTCGTGAGAACAATCGCGTCATCAGATCAGTCTATGAAAGACTTGCGTTGTCCAGATCTGCTTTCTTCTCTGTTTTCATGAGCGTGTGTTTAACCAACCACGCATTCTCCACGTGCAAATATATTTACAAAGCACTCCTGATGCTTCCCTTAGCAACACGTAGGTGCTTCACAACTACGCCAAAACATGGGAGATCATCTATACGCGCCACAATGCGCAAACAAAGACACTTAGCCGTTCTTATTCAGTGACAGCCGTTCTCCAATATCTCCCATTTAGCCATCATGATGGTGCGCCAGCGTACACACGGCTGCATGAAAGTGAAGCAAATGGCACAATATTGGTTGTACAGGTGACGTGTGAACTTATTTGCTTAGATCGGCAAAACCTTTCTTGGTTGACAGAATGTACACAGGTGATTTTCTGACGTAATTTTTTTACCACAGGGTGCCGCTTGTAAGAGATTGTTTCATCCTCTGCAAGCATAAATAGCTGTACAAGGTACATAGAGCAGTTTTGATGGAAGGAAAACAGATTACGGAGACGCACACAAAAAGGCTAGTATGAAAAGCATGTACAGCATACCTGATTAAACTCAAGCAGGCTAGGTGACTATTTTTCATCGCACAGTTTCAAAGAGGATGCCAATAAATCACTATCGTCATGAATGCCCGAAGATTATTTTCGATGCAAGTGTATTTTCTGGCTCCATTGGCGTTCATGCTTTGGGTTAAGAATATCTAAAGGCGATGGGAAAGCGATGAACTAAGCTTTAATCTAACATCCGTAATAGGCAAAAATTCAACAGAATGCTCCTGGGCTTATGTAAGCGATATGCAAGAGGACAATGCAATGGATTTACAGACTTGAAAGTATAAGTTGCAAGGCAGTGACAAATCTAGACCTTAAGTTTAGCACAGAGAAATAAAAAATTGTTATCTTCATTGAAGCCGAGCAATGACGTGGTATCAATTCAACATGAAGTATTACCCATTGCAGAATAGTATAAATAGCTGGGTGTACACATAAACGAAGACCTGCTCAAGCGCCGACCAAGATAATGTAAAAATTGAAAGGAAGTGAAATGCAGCAGTAATAATTCATAGATCAATTTCTGGCTGCAATAAATACGAGGTGGTGTGAGAAATTTGAAAAAGTGTAATGGTACCGGCACTAACGTTCGCAAATATAATCATGTGCTATAAGTGAGAAACCTTGTCGGGGTTGGAGATTAAGCATAGGGTGGTGGGCCGACTGGATTTGGGAGCTCACGCTAAAACCACGAATGAGGCAGTGCAAGGTGACATGGGTTGGGCTTGTTTTGAAGTCAGAGAAGCGTAGAGCAAAGTTAGCTTTTAAGACTAAGGCACATCAATGCAAAGAAGTGGGCGGCTAAAGTGCACGAATAGCTGTACCTCAAAAGCGCAACAGAATAGAGGCAGAGTTCAAGAAAGTTGGCATTCAAGCAAATGGTAATTCAACGTGTAAATAAGCAGTCAGGAGACATCAAAGAGAGTACGAGAGAAACAGGCAGTAAACTGAACGCAACGAATGGAAACAAACAGGACATTGTAGATTTACAAGAATGGCTAGAAAGAAATTAGAAAAGAAAATCTCTACGATAGCACAAAGGTCTTGCTATTTGAGGACCGAGCTGGTTGTCTAAAGACCAAAAATCCCGCAGCAAATACTTGTGACAGCGTGAGGCATGTGTTTTGCTGGCACGAAATTCCGGAGACAACTCAACACATCCTAATGGAATGCGAAGGTATAGCAGCCAACAAGGCCCCTGGGAAATGCCCACCTGCCAGATCTGCTGGAATTCAATGCTGGGCATTAACCTGTGAACAGCTGAGCTAAATAAGAGACGTTGGCAGTATCGGTGGAAAAAAGGCAGACAAGAAATTTATAGTACTAGATCAGTTACAGTCACATGTAACTATATAAACCAGATAGAGAAGTTTTAAAGGAGAGAGAAAAGATTAGGGGCACACAGAGAGAAACGCTAGACTGATAAATACCTATAACATAATTGATTAGCTTAAGCAGGCTAGGGGAATGTCTTCGAAACCAAACAGCGTTACGAACGGGACACAAGACGGAGCACCACGCGTTTTTTGGTTTAGTGCGACTCTTAAAGCTGTTTGCTTTCGAAGTCATGTACCAACTAGCTCATCAACGCGTGTTGTTGCTACTGTTTATCATCGCCCCGTTTAGAACGGTATGCCAATGAATCATTATCACCATCATCATTGTTGTATGAGGAACAATATCCTCAGTAAAAAAAAAGATGTTGAGAGTTTGCGCTCGTTTTATTCGTTTCTTCCTCCTCGTTCGTGTGTGTTTTCTGCAACCCACAGTATGAAATTGTACCAACTTGCCCAGCTGTCAGTTTTGCTGCATCGAAAAGCAGACCTCGACTTAAAGCTCCTCTTAAGCGTAAGGGATTCCAGCATATCGCGCCTGTACTCAAGAATTCGCTGTACTTAAATAGCGCTGCTGGAATATTGCTAAGCCAAGGCGTTGATCCAAGAACGCGCCGTTACTCGATTATAGTTATGTAGAATATCGAAGCAGCTGGTTAAAACACTTCGCTTAAGAATCGGTACAGTGTCATCGATGCTGAGTGACCACTGAAGACGAAGGACGGCGTTCGTGACGGGAAGCACCAAAATGCCCGTCGCGTATAATTACGAAAAAACTTAGCTCATATCGGATGCCAAGTTGATTGGTGAGTATCCAAGCCATCGATTTCGCACTCTAAAAAAAATCTCTGATATCGCAGTGTTTCTGTAGGATATCTGTTCTGTTTTCAGATATGATTAATAGTGCGAAATAAAAGATGTGTTTGTTTTTTCATAGATGTTTCCGTGTTATGGACGACTTTATTTTCAATTCATGGAGAACTCCATCTTGGGCTGCGTTAGATGAACAATTTCTTCTCAGCTTGGAGCACAGTCACGTCAAATGATCGCGGTCATGAAACATGGAACGCAGCCGCACAACAGCTTTCACCCATACGAGTAGACTGTAGTGCCCTGCGTTTGCTTGTTACCGAGAGAAAACTACAACGTGTTACGCCAGAGATGGCGGCACTCGAACGCTTCCGCAAAATAATTTATAAGACGACGTGGATTCGAGCAGCGTTCGTACTTTTTTCCTTTTCACTCAATTTTCACCACTTTTTTCATGCAATTAGGCTTTAATCTTGTCTTCGAGAATATTAAATTCCGCTTCTATTTATGAATGTGCCTTTAGACACGTTTTTCATGAACGGGAGCAAAACGGTTATGAAATACCGTTTTTAAATTTTTGAATTTCCACAAGGTGTTCATCAATTCTCGATGACCGTATTCTCATTTCCTTCACCTATTTCACTTTCAAATCAACTTGTAATTTTCTTTATCTTAACCTGAAATTAATTATTTGCTCGTCTTAGGAGCGCGCATCATTCGCTGGAAATAAATTTACTACAATAATTGTGCCACTCACAAGCAAAGCCTATGCAGCTGTACGCTTCTAGTTTGCTTGAAGGGAAGCTCCTACTTCACTATTCTTGTTTTAATATTTTTTTGTCAAAGCTTTCCATGTGACAGATTGTCAACGCCGTGTTTGGTCCACCGCTTTCAGCCGAACAGAGTACGCCTGGAGCAGACTTCTACATGGCCGGCAGCTTCACAATTTAGTTACAGTTTGCGCACGTGTAAGGAAAGTTACTGAAAGAGCTAACCGATTTTGCAATAGGTAACCATTTTGCTCGAGGCGTCCGAGCTAATTCAATGGAGGAATGGTCGACACAAGACTTTGATCGAAACATTTTGATCGAAGGGGATTTTGCTACTGTGTTTCGATCAAGAGCACAACGTTTTGATCAAAAGCACCCCACAGCCACAAAGCTGCTCCCCGTATCCAGTGCCGGTGACAGCAGAATGCAGGCTCTAGTGAAGTATGGACGCGCACAAAGCCGTCTGACATATGCGCCTGACTGATGTTGTCGCACCTGCACCCGGCCGCAGTCATGGTTGGGCCGAGTTTTTCTGTGACGTAAGCGTGACGCCGAATGTGGGATAGCATAAAATGGAAGCTATCTTTATTTTCTCTTGAAAGCATCTCAGCTGCTCCGCGCGCGGCGACTTTATCGAGGTGGAGTGAGATATCTCACACTTCATAAAAAATGAATGAGAAAAAAAGCTACAAATAAACAGAAGAAAGAATCCAGGCACTCTGGCGAGTTTGGCTATAAAAGTCCCGGAATGTGTTCTTCCGAAGCAATCGCATTTTTCCGCTTCAAGTAGAAGTCGATACGCAAAAGAGTGTATCGCATAGACATGGAGCCAACACTTTTTGAAAAACTCAGTTGGGGTGATTTACCCTTGCTAGGCCAGATGCGGTGTGAGTTTTTTCCTTTATTTGCCAGAGAAAGAGGGTGTTGTAAGCTGAAACGAGGAAGCTGTCACGTGGGTTGCATACTGGGTACACAGCTTTTTTTCGCGGTTGAGCGCGTTTTCCACTGGGGAAGCGTAACGGCGTCAGAGCACCACTCTGTACACCCTCTGTTTGTATACTCCTGAACTACACTCAGTATCATTGCAGCCGAAACCGTCACAGCCGGTTTTGCAGCTTTTCCTACTATGCATTTCATGTTCGCTCTCCCAGCTGTTAATTAAACAAAAAATGGCGGTCAGCTTCCAAAGTAATTATCCGCAGAGTGAATGATTGTAACCGCATAAGGCATAAATAATTGTTAGACTTATGACGACGTTTAGGCTACCACATTCTGCTCCTTTACCATGGAGCTGAACATTTCAAAAATTGCGAAGACATTACGGATAGTAAGCGTTGCATTACCTTGGTAATAAAACACGACCTCGTCAAGATTATCTCTAATCATCGTCTACTGAGTCCATCGGTGTCAAGTGCAGCTTGCCCGTTATACGTTTTCTACTCAAGGTGAACTTTTTGACTGCATGGTCATTTTGCAGCCTCGGTAAGTGTACAAAACTGTAGCGCCTATACAAGACTACTGCTAAACGTAACTCGAGATAGCTGTATTGTTCAAATCTTGGACGTCGTCTTTTACAGATGTCATTGACTTCTTTCCGAACTGCTTCGATCCATGTCTTTGGGAGATTTTCTAAACAACCTTTCGTAAAATACGACTCAATTGACCAAAAATATCGGATGCTACCACAATACCCAGGACCACAATGCACTTACTACTGCTTTTATAAAAAGAGGGAAAGGCGAACACGGCACCATTCTGTCATTTTTCCCTAGTGTTGAGCCCTGTATTGAATGAAGTGTCCTCTTAGGAGGTAAGAGGTCTTGTTGGGATCCTGTCACTGAGTGGAGACATGTTCACAGTAATTCCCGAAATTGTTGATTGTCGATATCCTCAGCAACTATAGGTTCCCCAGATGTTGTCCTGTGAAAGCGAACCCAGTCTCAGTAAAACACAGCTACGGCATGTTGACTTTGTATAAATTGCCTCAGGTGTTTCTTTTCTTTTTTCACGCAGCTCTGTTTGACCACTGGGTTTCTTGAATATGCGTTGAACGCACGGTACAATAGCGTTTTTACATTCCCCTCCCATCGGAATGCGGCTGCAGCTGCCGAGATTGAGTCTTCGACCTCACGCTCAACAGCACGGCTACCGCGGTGGGTCGTCCGGAGAATAAAAAAAAAGGATACACAGAAACTCCACTGGGAACTGTCTAAGTATGCGTAAGCATTGCACCACTTGCTCATCTCCACACAGCCCTATGTCATTATCAATATTATGAAACATAATCTGCAGAAATATTCAAACGACAACGCTATGGCGACACGAATTGCTACGGAAGGCAGCGCCAGGTGAATTGATGAGGCAAGCAAACTACTGCAGGGGGCGGCTCCATGTGCGCTGATAACTTCCCGGTTATTATAAGCCGTTCTCGCTTTTTAGCGCCTCATTCATGGGCGTCGAACCATTACAAATCGTGATCAATCGCACTCCGGCGGTGGCTGCGTCTGGCGCGGCCACGAGGGCCATGTCTTGAAAGCGATCTGCGATTGGCGACAGAGAGCGGCGAATTGCTGACAGTTGAGTTTGTTCTCGCCGCTGAATTCGCGTTGAAGAGACACGCGTGGGCTCCAATTTTGAAAGCCATCTTCGAAGGGGGCTCAGTGCGACGAGTGCCGACAGCTTCAGGTGGGCTGTGTTCTCGCCGCGTAGTTCGCGTTGGAGTGAGAGCCAGCACGAAGGTGAATTCCCTCATTGCTGCGGACGCGATGTTGAAAACCATCATGTTGCGGGACGGATGGACCATTTTCTCGTAGGGCAAGCATAGAAATGCTTACACATTTAAAAACACTTGAATGCGCAAGAAACCACTGAAGCAGACGCAACATCTTGCGAGTGCTGCGTATTGCTCGAACCATGGCCACCGAGGTGGCACCGGCACGCCTTCCGTGTGATCTCGCACGCACCAGTCGAAGTCGGCTGGTTCTGAAGACGGTGCAATGTCACACCGCGCCTCAAAGCGCTAGCTATGTTGTAATAAGCATCGAGGAAAATGATGCGTTCTCACTTTTCCAATGGCACAATTGACTGTCGGTGTCTAGCTTCTTTTTCCTTTCCCACAGTGTAAGGTAGCCAACCAGACAATTTCCTCGTTAACACCCCTGCTATCTAATTTTCTTGTCATTCACTACGAACCTTCAAAGGTAGTTTGAGAAAGTAGCTAAGCTTTGTCGTGACGGTCAGCGCGCAAATACAACGGTAAAAAAGCGGAAACAGTGCTTTTAAATTATTTGTCTCTGGAATATAGCTTCATCGACATTCTACATGACGATCAGAGTATTTGAATGCGTTCGCATTAGGAGTGTCAAAGCGGAAAGAAGGTATGTGAAATGTGGAAAGCCGGTCATGTGGCGCACGCACGCGCGCTCTCTCTCTCACACACACACACACACACACACACACACACACACGCACGCACACGCACACGCACACGCACACGCACACACACACACACACACAGACAGACAGACAGACAGACAGACAGACAGATAGATAGATAGATGGATAGATGGATAGATGGATGGATAGATAGATAGATAGATGGATAGATAGATAGATAGATAGATAGATAGATAGATAGATAGATAGATAGATAGATAGATAGATAGATAGATAGATAGATAGATAGATAGATAGATAGATAGATAGATAGATAGATAGATAGATAGATAGATAGATAGATAGATAGATAGATAGATAGATAGATAGATAGATAGATAGATAGATAGATAGATAGATAGATAGATAGATAGATAGATAGATAGATAGATAGATAGATAGATAGATAGATAGATAGATAGAAATGCAGTCTGAGTTGTTTTGCCTTTGTTAAGCGGTACATTAAAGCTCGTTTAACTGGCGTGGCCACTTTCAAGGCTTCCTTCGTGCTGCACAAGAGAAGGAGAACCTTTCAGAGACCAGAAGGAAAACAATAAAGGGGCTAACAGTCTAGAAGCAAGTGCCCGAGCGACAAGTGCTCAAAGGGCAGAGGCCTTCACAGCCGCATAAACACAAAAGAAAGATATACTGTAAAACTCCTGAACAACAGTGCAATTTATTGAACGTGGTTTACATCATGGATCTGGGACCTAAAATAAGTGCGACGTAATGCTAACGCATTTGCTGCTAAATCGCTACCGAATTTATTTCACTGCACTCTCAGGAGACAAGGCAAATGTTCCAAAAGCAAATTGCAGCTGCGCGACGTGACGCATATGCTAAACGTCTGAAAAAGACTTGTGCCCGTTACAGGAAGAAACTAACTGATTACAGTTACTTATTCCAAAAATATGATTGATTACAGTTACTAATTACTGTCCCACGAAAGTAAGATGAATTACGAAAAGTAAGCCATTATTTTTACGTTATTGCTCTTCGAATTGTTTTTTAACATTACACTGATGCAGTAAACATAAACACTGGTCTGGCACTTTCAGTGCTTCCCCTGATATCCTCCACGCATTACCTTCACTAACAATTCCTTTAAAAAAAGCTCAGTGCCCTTCCTCTCTGCGAAGAAGGATAACCAGCGAAGCCGTGTATGTGGAACACTTAATGGCGAACTGCACCTCCGCTGCAGGTCGGCCCGGCATTGCACTAACTTCGGAATCGACCCACGTGTGGGGAGTTCTTAAAGCCTGCTTCACCTCCGCCGAGGGTCGGGCCGGCACTGCACTATCTTCGGAATCGGCCCACGTATGGGGATTTTTTTGCTTACCAGGCCAACGACACGAAAATTTCCTTGGATGGTAGAGGTACACAGTTTCGCTGCAAGAATTCGTCGCTCAGCTGCCCTCGTTTTTCTTGTAAAGACATCAGCAGCGACACTAAAAGCTCGCTCGTTGTACAGGCTGATGGGTAGGGCGGGTTTGTAACGTACGTACATGTCCTATTGTGCACAAGATTCCCATTACTCAGCATCTCGGTTCTCTGTGAAGCGCAGCGCTTCATTACTGCCTGCACTTGGAGCCCATGCTACCAGTTGGGCCATTGAAAAGAGAGGCAAACTGGTCCACAGGTGGTTCGTTTGCATTAACTTCCTAAGTGGCCGTCGCTATCGAGACATACCAGTACCGGCTCAATTCGTGGTCCAACATCTAAGATGAGGAAACAGCTACTAAGCCTTCAGATTTGAGTGCCCGAACATGCATATCCATGAGGCTGCTACGTGGCACGATCTCGGGTGTTCTACCGTGTAGTTTCTGCCATAACACGTGACGTGGCGTCGCCTGTGACGTCTGTTAGTAATCAATAGCGTAATTGTTTACACGTAATTGGTTGCATGTAATTAGAGTGACCATCACCGAGTAAGCAAAGTAATCGTGAAATTGCAATGTTATCAGAAATCAAATAGATTACAAGTAATTAAATACATGTAATTCAATGCGTACAAGTCTGGTCTGAAATCACTATAGCACGCCCGACAAAATAATTAGTACGGCGGCTGTTCCCTCATATCACGCACGTGTCTATGTCCTAATGAAAAGAGCACCGCTTTGCTACATCGGGTGCCCCGGTTTCAAAAATCTCGATCACACACGTAATATTAATAAGCTGGGACGGAGACTACCCCGATGGCCGTATACGAAGGAAACTCGTAAGTCGATCTTAATAATGCTTCACACTAATGGCTTTTTCTACTCCCAAAACCATACGCACTTCAAGTATCGATGCTTCTGCTTATTCAGTGAGTGCTTCAAATCTGAAAAAAAAAAAATTCGCAAAAATGCAGGCGTTGCTTCCGATGCTCGTTACTACGCATGAATTTTACGAACAACGAAATGCGCTGGATCGTTAGCGTGAAATAAAAAGAAAAGTTCCGCTTATGAATACTTCGAGAACTCCTTTATGCCTCGCATCATAAGGCGTTCAAGAAATGAGACGTGTCTCAGCGTAGGCCGCTCGTACGCGGCCTACGCTAAGACTAATGACTATATGTTCAACATTATATGTGATGAGCAGCCATTCTCATTTTGCCTGCAAGTGCCGAGAGGTGAAATCTGGAAGGAAAATGGTGATCTACATTATGCGCCGCAGGTTCGGCATCATGATGTCCCAGTGAACGCTACGAATGCAATCTAATCACTTAAAGGGCTGGCGGCTTCTTTTGGATTTTGCGCGAAACCAGTCTAAAGATTGTCGAAGTGTAGTCTAACTCCGGGAGTGCGAAAGAATTAAAATAAATGCGTGTTCTGCCACGCCCTTTCAACTATACTTTGCATAGCAAAGCGCGTTCATATGATAGATCTAAAGACTACGCCTATTCAGCTCTCCGCTTGCGTGCTCTATGAGAATAGCATATGAGTGAAGTACTTCGAGCTCTGGTGATGAGGGCGCACGTTAAACGACCAGCTATAATCACGAATTCATTTGCCCCACGAGCACGTGGCGTGCTAGCAACTCTGTTGGCTGCGTATGAGCATGACATTCAATGCTTTAGAAAATCCTATTGCGCACGAAGGCATCATTAACGGGGCATTTCACTTGAATGCTTCATGGAGAAGGCATTTCCAAAGTTGGGGATAGCGAGGAATACTGCTGCTTTCGGTCATCAACGTGGGCTCATTTGCAGCATGTTTGCTTCTTACGTTCACTGCCAAACTGCCTCAGTTTCACATTCGGTTTAACCTTGCTAACCATAAAGGGAACACTAAAGAAAAAAAAATGATTTCAACTACATTAGTAGATTACCCTTCTACGATGCCAAAAAACATCAATCTTACTATGATGCTTGGTACGCCAGAAGAAGGTGCAAGAAGGAAAGAATACTGGCGACTGCGCGATCTTGACGTTCTCACAACAGCTCACTGGGACGTCATTGATTTTGACAGCGTCGGCTATAGGGCCCAGTTATTTCATTATGGGTAAAAATGGGCTGCATTTTGTTCTAAAGGGGCCAATGACTGGACGTGACAAGATGAAGTGAGTTTTACTTAGCAAATGACGTGCAAACACGAAAAAAAAATATAATTTAAAATCCGTAACGTCACACTGACGTGCCAGCATAGAGGTTTCGGCAAGATATTAAAAAAGTGGAACTTTGACTTCCATTTCACTCTTCTAATAATCAATCTATTGTGGGGAAATTAAGCATAGTGCAGTTTTTAAACAATACTTTATCAGTCTAAACACATTTGATGGTTCTCTTCAGTCTCTCTTTAAATATGCAGTGTCCTCTGAAACTGTTTTTAAGGAAAACAAGTGTTGCATCAGATCATGTGGCCCAACTTCGCATTTTTCCGCATGATTAAGATTTAAATAAATTTTCTTCCTCACGAGCACTTAAGGCCTGAGACTGTAAATGACGAGTTCTTTATGTATATCTCTTTCCAGCACTAAACACGCTTGTATATGTGAAGAGTTGTCATCAGAGTCTGCCGTAATGGGCTGCACAGATTACAATTTTTTTACGAGAACTACAGTGACTCTACGCTTAGCTGCACTGATGGATTTGCCCTGCTAAACAGCTCCGCTGCGGCAATGATGATGCTAGCGATAGTTACAACCACGAAATTTAAGACGACTCAAACCACATCATCGATGGCAGCAGAGCTCGCAGCGCTCCTTACCGCCCTTAATTAGATCGCTGATGAACCGCCACAAAAGTGGACGATTTTCTGCAATTCAAAGTTGGCACTGCGATCTCTACTGTCACCTTTACGACACGCACCGCACTTAACAGCAAGTATTTCAGATTAGAGACGATGCACCATATAAGTGATGCAGGCCATGAAATAACTTTCGAATGGCTTCCAAGTCACTGCGGAATTATCGGCTATCAACGAGCCAATCAAGCTGCTCGTGCCGCCCATACTGAGGACCACCACGTACCAATACCACTTTCTAGAACTGACGCAGCACGGAAGCTCCGCCTGATTGCTCGCCAGTGCACCACGTCGCAATGGAATGAGCCACATTTCAGGAATTCCCGACTACACTCCCTTGATCCCACAATAAATTTTCAAGTCCCCTCAAAGCTTCGCCATGGAGACGCCACGCTTCTGTATCGACTGTGGTTGGGCGTTGCTTGTACCAAACCTTATGCGTTCCACACAGGGACGGCTGACACCGCAACCTGTGACCATTGCGGCCATGAAGAATCGATTGGTCATATATTGTGCGGATGCCCACAGTGCAGTCCACAGAGGGAATCCCTTCGCCACGGACTCAATCAGCTGGACGACCGACCACTACCGGAAGACGGAATTCTACACCATCGACAGGACCTAACGTCACAGAAGGCCGTGAAAGCGCTACGCTTTTTGCGATCTACCTGCCTTTGTGAACGTCTCTAACTCGAACGTCATTCCTGTGTGTGCCTCTGTGTGTGCATTTTTCCCCTTTCTTCGCTGTCTTCTTTCTAACCCCAATCTCCCAACCCCACTGTAGGGTAGCAAACCGGATACTAATATCTGGTTAACCTCCCTGCCTTTCCACTTCATCTCTCTCTCTCTCTTAAAAGTACCATTGCAGTTACTGCTCAGGGTGATCAAACCGCAATAAATATATAGCGTCACAACGGTACATATTGGGGACGAGCGCCACCACAGGTAAGAATGGCGGTGCAGTCGGCGGGGCACAGCTGCCGCCATCGGCCGCCACATGAGGGGGCTGAGAACGAATGTTCAATTGCGCCAGGGAAACCTTAGCCATGCTGTGGTTCGCAGCTCAGCTATGACAAATAATGCTACTTAAAAACAATTACTTAAGAAATTAACCATTGCAAATGGTGACAAGGTCCATTCGCATGAAATTATCGGTGGGCGACGAAGTATGTAGCTGCATAGCGAAAGTATTTTCGAACAGTTCCGGAAGCAATCGTGCAACGATGTTTGCTTGTGTATTGTCACATGCTCATATGCTGCTACTTAAAGCCCATAGCATGGTGCAAATAAAAGTCTAACCTATATACCGCACTCATAAAAAAAGAAACAAAAGGACTGCCAGAGAAACGGGATAGGAGCCGACAAAACATTGCTTTGTCCTCTTCGCTCTTCCTTGTCCCGCTCTCCTGGTTGTTTTTTGGGCATGAATCAATACCACGCTTAAGTCCAGGAGTTTTTGCTACTCCCTTAGAACGTGGCTTAGCTGCGCATTTTCTTTTCTTATTTGCGAGTTAGAGAAGATTCTTTTTTTTAATAACTTCGAAAATGCAATTTAGTCAGTTCAGATGGGTTATTCAAAGATGCGGGGAATATTTGCATGGCGTATCGGAACGTCCCAAAAACTATAATTGAAAAGATCGATTACATACCTTTTTGATTGCTCATGTTATGTTACTTGTTGAAATTGTGACATTGAGCAGTCATGAATTCACGTCTACAGGACGGAAATACAAATACTAAAATTCGTTTTCACTTCTGTGTCTCGAAAAATGTAGTACGAAATATATCGGGGTTCGTGTTAACAGTTCGCTAAAAGTTGATAACTATATACAACGGCGATACATGATTTAGCATACCTTGGGGACAAATATCTCAAAAAATTTTGCTAGTCTCTGGATTTATGCTAGGCAGATATGACTTTTTCCCTGTCTTGGTTTTAATTTCCCAATTTCAAGAAGCGAATAATTTAGAAAGTTCATTAGTGCATCTTTTTAATTAGCTACATGGTCTTTTCAATTTGTTTGAAAATAACGAAATGTGATATCTTTCACAGGCTATCTTTAAAACATACTTTCAGATAAAAAAATGGAACAAAGCATACACCGATGGTACCGCTGGCAACGAAATGGAAATATTGCGTGATAAATCGGAATATCGCGGGATATTACGCTGCAAAATAAATTATCACGCAATAACGGATATGCGCACCTGCAACGATTCGTTTAGATTCCCTACGATCGCTTCATAGAGACGGCATTGGCAGGTCTTTTACTCTTTATAGGCAAAGCATTTGCAAATTGTTTTGTGTTGGCAGGTTACCAAGGACCAGCCATTTCGCACCTTTTTTCCTCTGAAGACGTTTACAAAAATGTCCAGAAGGGAGCCTGTGCAGCGCCTTAAGTGCCGGAAGCCATAACTATGAGGCGTGTGCCACGTTATCACTCATACCACTTGAGTGGCACACTCCTGTAAGGTGGCGCCACTTTACGTTCTCACACCCAATGCCGTCACTAGCGTTTATGTACATCTAAGCGTACAACTATGTACAACAGTCATCATAAAGTAGGCTTAAGAGTTGCGCGCTGCACCAGGAGGCGCTGGCGCTGGCTCCACTTTTAACTTGTGTGTCAGTCAATGCCGATTATTCACTACGCATGTGTACAGTGTCCGCAAAACCTCGACGAGGACACGAGGTGCTACGATAGTTCACAATATCCGTCGCACATGCATTGGAAGGCGTTCAATGTCAGCGCGTGTAGGTGCCCACGGGCGCCACTGTCCGTGTTTTTTGAGGGACGTAGTCTTTCTTAATGGCGAAATTAATTTTTGTAAGGGATCAGGAAGGGCCTACATGTATGGTAACGTTCTTCGTTTGAACATGCGATCAGTTGATCAGTTATCGCAACGTGCCACTGGGCCTAAAATGTTTGTAATGACTATATGTAAATATATGATGAAACGTTCATGAATAAAATGTTCCAACTTCCCGCGTTTATGCTGGGGCCAGGTGTGTAGGTGGGGCCAGGGCCAGGTGGAGCCACGGCAAGCGGTCGTGCTTAATCGGTAACAACATTTCTGCGTGCATTCCCGAGTTCCCGAAGAAATACGTCTCTTGTACTGTATCGGCAGGGCTGTATTAGTCGCGTATCCTTCACATTACGTTTAGTGGGAAGCAAACACTCACACCAAAGCACTGTGACATGGAACCAGGGCTCATTCACCACATGTGTGTCCGTGTTGAGAACAATTTCTTCTCGCTTAACTTCAGATGAACCATGTTATTGCGTACATCTGCTACTAACGGGCGTCGCTTACTACTATACCCGATGCTATCGAATAAAGTGTGCCTTGTGTTCCGACCCAGAGGCCTACGTTCAACCATGGCTCCTGTACTGCTTGAAACACTGCATCCGTGAACTATATTGCCACGCGCTGGTAGGTGTGATAAGGCATAATGATGCAAAGAACAAAACATTTTGTGCTTAGACCTGCTGCTAATATCTCCGTTTCCCTTTCACAACGGCAAAACAAATCGCCCTTTCTTGTCTTGTTTTCAAAGATGTATTTCCTGTAGTCTTTTTGCTGAATTTGGCGCCGACATTTTGCCGGCGCAAGGCAAGTCCTAAAGATGAAATACAAACCCACAGTTGTCCAGTTTAATGTTCCAGCTTTAAATCGAAGTGCCCCTCCAGAAAAAAAAAAAGAAATGTGCCCAAAGTGGGCTGCTAGCTAAAATCGTTTTATTGTATTGCATACGCCATGAACAGAAACAGGAACGGCGCCGACTTTCCTGCGCAGATTACTCTAAATCACGAAATATCTTCTTTTCTGCTCAAGATTGCTGCGTCGGGGCTTTCGGTACACTCAGACTAGCGCAGTAATTGTACCGTCGAGGTATTCAAACTTTCATTTTTCTCACGCTGTATTTTGTCACATTGTAAAAAAAAAGGCAATTTTTTTCCAATTTCAGGACTTGTGCAATAAGCCGAATAAAAAAGTGGAATAACATCTAGGAAACGTCGAAGGCAGCGTCGCATGGACCCAGACTGCCCTTCTTTAGTCACGCCATTGTGCACTGCTCGTTGTTTTCGAAGCAGCGGTTCGGTGTGCCAAGTCGGAATTCTGCTGCTGCTACTGCTGCGACTGCTGGTAGTGGTTGTTGAAATGGTAGCACCCGAAACGATTTATTTTCCTTCGACCACTTTCTGTGCACGCCGCATGACCAACTGGCAACCCCCCCCCCCCCCCCCCCCCGCCCGATTGGTTATTTAAGACTGTACTATCATTCCTAGATGACCTTGGCGCACTGATGTGGCAAGCGTAAGTGAAGCTTTCGGTTTCTTTGCTTCAGTTTGCTACCAATTTTTACCTTTCTTCGTAACCAGAAATTGTACTTTCGGTCAGAGCGGGGGCAATATCGTAGATGGAAAATATTGGATTTTCTGGTAGAACAATACCTTTACGGCTGCGCATCATCAGCAATGTCTACGGCCTTCGTCAAAACTTTCAAAGCCGCTCATGCAGCAACAAAATACGACACGATTCTTTAGGTCACCGATATTGGTCTCCAATAGCGCACTTGGCGCTCTGGAGCTAATTTATAAACGCAAGCTTTCTTTTCCTACCTCTCACTGGTTTGCTCGCTCTCTTGCCTGTCATGCAACCGAGCCAGAGGAGCAATAATGCAGTACCAGTGAGCACACTACTTAATGTCTTCTCATCCAAACCTCCTGGTTATCTCGGAATGGATTCCCAGCAATCAGAGTACAGAAGGCAACAAACAAGGTAAATCACTAGCACATGTTGTCGACCTACCTAGCGCCTGACTCTGGTGGCTAGAAGTCTATTCCTCCAAAGCTTTTCACACTGGCCACCACAAGAAACGCTGCGTTCGACTCAAAGAGGCTCACGAATGCCCGATGCTCCTGCAGACTTCCGCAAGGCTCTTTCCCCGCACAGTCTCTTATGCGACAATCTCAGATCATCACTCTTCCTAATGACGCAATCATTCATCACACTAGGCATAGATCAGACTACGTCATCTGTTAGGTATGCGGGTAGCATCCTCGCTGGCAGTGCCCATGCGCCCTCTCCTCACGCCATATTGTCACGTCTACCAACACCTCCCCCCGCCCCGCCCTAATGCGTTGCACCGGCGCGGCTGGTCCGCACCACCTAAGACCGGTGCTAGACTCTGTGGCTACTCCTGGTACAAACACGTCCGCCACATAGAAGGGACGATGACTTCCTTCACTGATTCCCCTCCGCGGAGCGCTACCTCCACAAAGAAAAAGGAGAAAGAAGAAGGAAACAAAGTTTTCTTCTTCTTCTCTGTAATAAAAAAAACGAATCACGAATCAAACCTTTATATAGTGTCGGCACATCTCTACATAGTGTCGGCATCTCTAAAGCAAAAAGACCTTTTGAAGGAATATTGAAGGCTTCGTTGGTACTCATATTTTTCTTTAATATATCTCGACAACCCCACTCTTGGGTCACTAGGTTATGTGTGCCACTGAGTACGTGTACATTCTCGGTCAATCTTCCCAAATAGGTTATGCGCAATCTAACACAAGGGAGACAGATTCCTTAAATGTACTTATAGATAAGTTAGACTTCCTTGTGCCGTAAACATCTCATTATCATTCTTCCATCAATAATCATCGCTCATCGTCTTCGTTTCCGTAACATGGCTACATCGAAGTGTCGCGTTGTGCATCCGCCTAATTTGGTCTTCGCATATCAGCATAGCTTGCGAATGGCGCAGTGCACGAACGTAAACATTGTAAAACATTAAAGCTGTGACCTGTGCAAGACTCGAAGCCAGTGTAGCACTGTAAGAGTTCAAGGAATGAACAGAGCGCGAACAAACGATGCCGAAGTCCCGACCCAATGTTCAGTCAATAATGTCTGTCTATGGGGATAACGGAGACATATGCTTGGCGAGGACAATTCCGACAATTCCCCTGCTCAAAATGTTGGCTCCGGAATCGGGCTTCCTTTGTTTGCAGACTGTTGGCGACTATAGTGCTCAGTCATTGAAGGATTATAACGATGATGTGCTTCAAGGTGCTTCCGAAGACGGTCAAACGTCAGATCAAGTCGCATTATACATAAACACGAGTCAAGTCATGATGATTACGTAATCACGTTTCTTTCACGCGCAGCTGCAATAAAACGAAAGCTTTTAATTCATCTGCCCTTCCATGTGTCCTTCGCTGATGGAACGATCTTACCGATATCCTGGTAGCCAAACCAAGGAAGAGAAATTCTGTCACAATCTAAACACGCATTTCTTACTTCATATAACTGCTTGTCTGCATTCTTGCTGTTCATGTCATTTTCCCTGATAATTTTTGACCTTGCGTACACTCGATTCTTCATTTATATTTATGTATAAAGTGTTCTTATTATTTGTATATTTGTATGCTGTCTACAGCATGGGATATTTTGAGGCTCCCCTTACCCGATGCCCATTGCTCGGGCCTGTAATGTATTTTGAATAAACAACTGAAGACACAGTGGACAGAAATGTTTTCTCAGTGATGTATTTTTCGTTCAAAATTCCGTTGCGAAAGGGACAACGGTTTGAATTATTGTTATAAAATGAGTACTTCTAGTGTCGGTGAATCGACTAGGCTCGAGAAGTAGTTTTGGGGATCCGCTGCTACATAACCGCTTCCGCAGCTCAACAGTTCTTGTCTTTCGCTTACGTGGCACTGCGGCAAATCACGTATTACGAAAAGCGTCACTCACAAACAAAACAATATCTCACAAAAAATAAAAAGACATCCCCCTACCAGCTCATTATCTAAAGACATATTTCCTACAGATGACATAATTCCCTCTCCTGAGAGAGAGAGAGAAAATGATAAAAGGAAGGTAGGGAGGTTAACCAGGACTGAGCCCGGTTGGCTACCCTACACTGGGGAAAGGGAAAGGGGGACGGAAAGATGAAAAGAAGAGAAAGTCCACTGGAGCTATCAGTCGGTCACTCAGTCCGAATCACAGGCGCTCACTCAATCCGGTCGCTTTCAAATATCGCAGCAGCGCTTTTGTGGCCTTTTGTAGCTGCGATATGCGAGGCCATGGTCCCAAGATCTTCTTCAAGGTGAACGGCTTCCCATCCAGCTGATTGAGAGCTGTGCAGAGGTCTTGCCTTTCATTTTCATAAGATGGGCAGTAGCAAAGTAGGTGTTCTATGGTTTCCTCGACACCGCAGGCATTGCACTCGGCGCTATCAGCCATTCCAATCAGAAATGCATAAGCATTTGTGAATGCAACTCCCAAACGTAAGCGGCACAGCACTGTTTCCTCATTTCGCGGAAGACCTGGTAAGAGCCGCAGCTGCATAGAGGGATCGAGGGAATGCAAGCGATGGTGAGTGAGTTCAGATGTGTGCCACTTCTCCAATGTCAAAGAGTGCGCTAGCTTGCCTGAGAAATTATACAATGCTTACATGATGGCCTAACGACCATCCCACCACCTGGGGCTTCCTGATCGGCCACTACTTCGCTTCCATCTCTACGGCCCTCTACCTTTCTCCCTCCTACCCTCTCTCTCCTTTACTCCCATCTCCCCCACCCTGCTGGCGCTGAGCCGTGCTCCCGCATGGGTTGCAGAAAATAGCGCTAGCCTTTTCTCCTTCCCCACAAGAACCACTTCTCTCTCTTACTTTGCAGTTTGTTGCCCCTTGAATATTAAACAAAATGTAGTTTCCTATCATAGTGCGATGCATGTGAACAAAGCCAATGCACTTAAGAATCCTTTTTTTTCCTATTTCATTGCTTCAGTGTTTGCGATACAGAACTCATTTTATGCGAAGCATATTACTAGAGCTCAACCCAGCTCCTCAGGCGCGGCGGTGTCGCCTTCAATACCACGTGACACCGTGACGTCACGACAGAGGAGAAACGGGGCTCCAACTCGCGCCGTCGCTCGCGGCGTCGCCTTCAAGGCTGACCACGTGACACCGTGACGTCACGACAGAGGAGAAACGGGGCTCCAACTCGCGCCGTCGCTCGCGGCGTCGCGGCGGTATATAAGCAGCTGCGCTTGCCTCTGCTAGGCACTCACGAGGTGAAATGCCTCCTGGAGACAGAGCTGCTCGTTGGAATGAGAAGCGAAGGTTGCGGCGTGCTACAGAGACATTTTCTAGCTGGCTTTGCTACGGCGCAGCGACTACGCGCCCCGCATCGGACGCGGTGAGCATCGAGCAACGCAGCGTTCGGCGCGACAACGAAATGTGCGCCTGAGCAAGCGCCGCACGCCTGAGCCGACGCCGACGACACCGGCTTTTCTGCGACACGAGCTCCTTAACGCTGTCGCGTTAAAATAAAGGCTAGTATGCTTCGCATCCTGGGCTTAACCTTAGCTAAGCCACAGCCAGTTTTTTATGTATTCAAGCATCTAGCACTGAACATTATTTTTTGCTGCTATTGTTTCTCAACTGTGTGTCAACAGCCAGTTTTCATATTAGCCAGTTTTTCAAGCTTAAATTTTCTCGACAATTATCCTAAAGCCATTCAAACCAGTTTTACTCCATCCGTCTTCTTAAGATCCCTGGGGCCTAGCATTGTTACTTCTTTTTTAATGCGAGAGAATTTGTTGGCCAACACTCTACTCAGCCTGCTGCATCTGGACTTTCGGCCTCTATATGATGCTAGAGTCCCATAGATGACTGCAAAATGCTGTCTAGTGCATACAAATTGGATATGTCGGAGCAACGCATTGCATGATGAACCTCTGTTAAGCGGCCTACTAATGATGCTGACGATGCTATAATGCTCTTGATGATGGTGGTTACTATTACAAGGCCCACTCTCTGACACAGAAAGTCATCGATAGATAGATTCTACGAGAACTTTCTTATCACGTGTGGAGAGTATAAATTATTACATATTCAAACGACACAAGAGATATTGGCGAAGGGGTGTCGCCACCTATTACAACGCTAGCCTTAGCTTTCTCTTACTATAACGTTATCTCGACCGCCGTCCATTGCGATCCGCGCCACGATAAAGCGAAGGACACCGCCATAGCATTGCGTCAACTCCGGGTAAGGCGATGTCCCCATGTTCTCTCTCCATGGCTTGGCCTCTGGGAATTATTGCGGCTGACTTTCTGGTCAATATGGGTGGCGCGGTATTTTATGAGGTTGGTGAGACATTCGGAGCCTCGATATGCGGGCAGCAACCTTGGGTCTCCGCAATATCGCGCTATGGCCTGGCTTGCCTCTCAGCGAGAACAATTTATCCTTGCGTTTTATTTCAGATCAGATATTCGATTCGCTTGAGATGTAGACGGGTACCGTGAGGGCATTGCGCTGCTAAGGCAAGGGATTGAACCTCCGCTGCGGCGGCTGCATTATGGGGGGGGGGGGGGCGAACCACAAAAAACAAAGAGAAAGCCCGTGTACCACGCATTGGGCGCAGGTTAAAGAACCCCAGGTGGTGGACATGAACCAGAAGTCCACCACTGCGGCGTGCTTCTCAATATTGTCGTGGATTTGGCACACATTGGCACATAATTTATTTCTAGCTTTTCTTGAGAAAATATTGTGCGTCTTTTCTAGGTTCCGCGTAGCATTCAGATTTATTTTCAAGTCTTCTAATGACTATTTGCAAGGAGGCGCCAGACAAGATTTATTAAAAGAGGTCATTTACATTTCACTGCCCGTACTCGGTGTATATAGGCAAAATAAGGCGCTATAAGAAAGTGTGAATGTAGTCGAGAAGAGTGAACGCTGAGCGCACACGACAGCAACATGAACATTGGTGAAGGGGTGTCGATAACATTTAGTTATTGTAAGATGAACCAATAAGAAGTATACAAATAAATTTCCTCTGAGGCAGCATATTAACTGAATTGTGTTAGAAATAGGCATGTATTTTATTCAGGAGTATGATGACGGTGCTATTCGATAACATTTAGTGATTGTAAGACGAACCAATAAGAAGTATACAAATAAGTTTCCTCCGAGGCAGCATATTAACTGAATTGCGTTAGAAATAGGCATGTATTTTATTCAAGAGTATCTCCCTTTATTTAGCGACTTTCATTAAAGCTGAGTGAAAAAAGCTCTAGGAATTTCATCATGATTTTGGGTGCAGTAAGCGTTGCTGCAAATATTTTAACCACCTTTTTATCCTTACCGTAGCATGTTTTATAATTTACTGCACCCGTATTATACTTTGGCTGATAATGTGGGATGTGCAGTAAAAAGGACCACCCAAGAACTTCTGTTGCGTTCATCCTTTCTTTTACTTCATAAATACCGGGGCAATGGCAATTTCCTCCGGTTTTAGTAGATCAATGCTGGAGTCTAACTCGTTCCTTTATCCCTGCACACAGGTTGGCGAAAGCCTTTCGATCGTCCCAACATGCAATAGACTGAAGAGTGAGCATGCACTGTGTTACGCAAAGCAACCGGGACGACGGCGAGCTGTCCACATCATTATACCGATGTAGCTCTGACGTATAATAAGAAAATACAGTATGCGGTGCTTGGAATTTAATAAAAATAATATTGATTTGGGGAATGGATGTAAAATACATTGATACACCCCAAAATACACCCATTGATACACCCCAAAAGGGAACGAAGTCGAGTTTCGAATCGTAAGAAATTACGGTTGTACACAGCCGCACACATTACGGTTGTACCCAGTTCAGCATGCTGCATTGTGCCTCGCGAACATGACGCGAAGCTGACGTACCTCCAGCGACAGAGCGCGCCATATGGCACGCGAAATAGCGCTGTTTGCAATAAAAGTCAAGCTGTAGGCTCAACAACACAAGAGCGAGGACTGTTATAAAGAGCATACCACAGAAGCAAGAGGAGGATCTGAAAGGGCTTCCTTTGAGATGCCACTAGGGCTTTGTTTTAACAAGTAAGATTCTTATGAATATCAGTAGCTAAAGAAAATATATCTAGAGGCACCTGTTCATTTGCAAGTTATTAAACAGTTTTATACCGGCATGCGCTTTTTTTTTACATCTTTAAACAATATCCCGATGTGGCTGGTCCACTTACTGCTGCTAGAGCAGCTGAGCATCTTTGTTAGGAGAAGACGCTAAAGAACATGCCAACGCTATTGCGTTTCATAAGAGCCACTAAGGTACGCTGTCTGCCTATATCTTCGCATATTAAAACGCGGTCCTTGAAAGGTATCGCCGGTGTCTCGGTGCTTCCTTTGTACACATTCTTCGTGCATGCAAATTGATACCTATTAGTATGGGACGAAAGATATCCAGGGTAAATTCAAAGCAAAGTGGTTAAGAAGCCTTGGTCATCCCAATTACAATACAGGCACTTGAATTTTGATGAGAGGCCTAACGCAAAGTGGGGTAAGGAACCGGGAGAGACTTTATTCAAGGAAAGGGAGAGAGGTCGGCCTGGGCTAGTCTGCTCGAGCCTGGTACTTTGTTTGAGGAAGAAGGGAAAGGGGGATAACAAAGGCGACGGGTAAAGATGAGGACAGGTTAGATGGATACAAGACGTACAATCGTTCAGCACTGTTAATGACGAGCGCGAACTTTGATATTGTGCAAAACAGTACGGAACCTCCATGAACGCAAATTATTTCATGTCTTGACTACGACTACTGACGCAAGAGGGTCCAGAAAACTTGGGGATGTCAATGCGCAGCAAAGGACAGTGGTGGCTTCTACACAATTCAACGGAGTAGGAGAGGCGCAGGAGACATTGACCTAGCCAAGCCTCCTTAAATACGTTTTGTCGGCGTGCGTAAACGTCTCGTGGTGTTTAGATAAAGTATGAAGATGAATAGGAGCTTTCCAAGTTGTTAAGCAAGCATAGCAGTGAGTGGCTCCAGCATGTCGCAAATAAAATCAAACGGTTTCTCTTGTCGCCCTCCAACATGCATTATGGAAGCGAATATTTTTATCCTTATATGCTGCAGCTTCTGGATGCCGTCTGCAGGCTGACGCTGGGTCGGTCAATGTCTCGGCCAATATATTTGTGCTTATATCTACGAAAGTCATACAAATATTTCATGCATGGCATGTGTTGCAGAGAGTGCTACGTCGCATGCGAGCGTTACACATGCAAAGGGCAATAGATCACACTTGAATGGCTTTAGAAAGACCCAACAAATCACGTTTGTATAACCAGCAATAGGCTAGTAAAACAAGCACATTTACCCCCAAAACGGAAACAACGACAGACAACTAATCAATACAACAAAGCAATTCAATGAAGAACCTGTGTGGTCATGGATATCCTACAGTGCGTGGTCGAAATAAACAATATAGGCTCAGCATTGTGGTTCAACATTCATCTCTTCCACAAATCGTGCAGTCCAGTCAGAAAAAAAAAACAAAGCAGAACGCTATCTTAATGGGCGGAATAAAATTTTGGACCCGTAAACGGATTCAAATGAGTGTTTTCCTTCGAATTACTTTGTAACGCGTCCCCAATCAACATCGCAACTTTCGAACTGATGAAAGAATGATCTCTCCGAAAGACAACAATTTACTGAAGACACAAAATATCTTTTTTTGAAGTAGCGAGGTACTAACAGGTAACACGCTTCTGCATGTAATTCGTACTAAATTGCTTTCGTGCATGGGAAAAGAGGAATCTTGTGCACTCGCTGAAGAATGTTGTTAAATACGTAACCATGTTTATATTAACATGCTACGCATAGCACAGTAAAGTAGATGAAACACTTTTTCTAAATATATAAATTCGAAAGGCACACAGCCGGACGTAAGATGCAACATAATTTATGAAAGACAAAATTTGCTATTTAGTTGCAATAAATTATTCAAATGTTACGCCTATAACAATAGCAGGAAAAGGAAGCATTCTGGACTATACAAAATATTTTCACTTCAACTGCCTACAGAAGATGAAAGTTTCGATTTTCTAGCTTATTAGGAACGTGAGCTGCAAAAAAATATTTTCTGGCTAGAGCAAACGGCCTCTTCATGGTAGACGCCAGAAATCCGGGTCAGGCATGATATTCCATGAGGCTTTCGGCAGCCAATCTTGGCTATCTGCAGCAAAGACGCTTTAAAGAAGACCTTTGGTATTGCCAACATCTCTACAAAATCTCAGTCGACCCAAGAAGAGAGAGAGACAAAGAGGAGGAAAGACAGGGAGGTTAGCCAGTGTAAGTATCGACCCAAGAAATGAGTCAGTCGTCAATAGGCAGAAAAAGAAACTCGCCGCCGAATACTTGCCTAGCGGGTTTATATTGTTCAAAAAAAGTTCGCTTGATCTGACATCATCAGATTCAGCGTTACAGTAGAATTTAATAAATCATCCGAGCAAACCGCAGGACCGCAAGACGAGCGCCTTTCTCACCAGGGCTCAGCGCCCACCTAACGATGTGCCCAGCGCCTTCGTGATCATCAGGTGCCCAGCTCTGCCTGCTCGCTAAATATTCCCTATGAACGGCAAACAAAAGAACTAGTCAGAAAATGAGTCTACTACTTGGACTCCGTTGCAAATAGCGCAACAGGCTCACGAGGAAATCGGGAGCCCGTGAAATCGAGCGCGGTGCTCTCGGCTAAGCGTGACTTGTGTTCAATGATCCTCTTAAAGTAAAAGTTAAAGAGAAAGTTCTTAGAAGCGAAAACGTATTAGTGCAATGGCTTTTTAGAGCTCTGTTGCAAAGCTCACTGAATAATAGAAGAAATAGATAAATGGGATGAGAAAAATAGGGAGGTTAAGCAGAATACCTTCCGGTTCGCTACCCTGCTCTGGCGGAAGGGTAAGGGGGGAAAGAAAGACGAAAAGAATAGCGGAGAAACAAAACGAAGCCGTCAAAGGAATAAATGTAGATGGTGGCTATCATCCGGAGTACTGCTATCTCTCAAAGACCACTAGAAGGTAAAAATTTCAATAGTGTCTTTGCCTACTAGCGTCGTGCCGATTGTATCGGCGGGCGTTCAATAATTGCCTGCTACGAATGAGGCCGGTCGTCAAGGCGGGTCAACGCGGTCGCGAGTGAATGCCTGTGTGCGCTGTATCGAAGGCAGCGGCAAAAAACATGTTCGATAGTTTCCACGTTGCCGCAGTGGTTCGAAGCAGCACTATCTTCCTTTACGATGCAAGAATCGGAGTATTTTGTGAAATCGACGCCAAGCCATAATTTAGCGCAGTACTTTTGTCTCGAGTCGAGAGAGTTCAGGTGGAGGACGAAGCCAAAGGCAGGGGTACAGTCGATGTAGACGTGTGTGCTGGAAACTTGGTACACTCCATGAGCAATGTGTGGCACCATTCGCAAGAACTCGAAGCTTTGTCGCTGCATTTGTTCTTGACAATGTCAACGGTTCCTGCACGCCCTTTTCGGGGAGCGAAGCGACCTAAATGTGACGTCGTGGCCTTGCTCGACGAGGCGTTGGAGGGGCTTTCGCATTTCTAGAAAAACCTGTTCGTATTGTTCATGGTGCAAAGAATTCAATGCTTTGAAGCCACAGAAAACAATCAAGCTTGAGGTGATTCCCAATGACGTATGTGAATTGCGCTATGAAGAGCAGCAAGTTCTGCGGCTTTCGATGCCATCTAGTGGCATATCAAATTTAAGGGCGATGATCAGGAAGGAAGGAAAGAGAAAAGCAGAAGGCAGGGAGGTTAAGCAGAATAACGTCCGGTTGGCTACCCTACAGCGGGGGAATGGGAAAGGGGAAAACAAAGGTGACAGGTAGAGAGAGGAGGGCGAGAAAGAAGTAAATTAGCGGCGAGTTTACTCATGCGTGTGCACTATGAGTAATTGAACTAATAGTCACAGACGTTCACACAAGCCCGTCGTCCTCAAAAAGCACAAAAGACCCTTCACCGCTCTATGGGTCGACGAGTGATGGAGCGATGTTCCAGCAGCACCTGCACGGAAAGCGGCCGATTGTCCAGCCTATGGAGAGCGTTTTTCTGGCCATATTGTGGGCCAGAAAGACGGGCGCAGCAGGAGGTCGACATTTTCTTCGGTGCCGCAGCCCTCGCATGCTGGACTGTCGGTCACTCCAATTAATGTAGAGTATGCCTTTGTGAAGGCAACTCCTAACCACAGGCGACAGAGAAGCGTAGCTTCACGTCGAGGAAGTCCGAATAGAGGTAAGGGTGGTGATCAAGTTTATCGAACCACCTCCGTACTAGAACATCTCAATTTCATCAAGTAAGAATTTGCATTTCTCAGATAGGAGGTTGTGATCTTACCACATCATTATTTAACATAAACGTTGCGCTTCTTTTACAATAAACCACCGATTAATGGGACCCTGAACCACCATCTTGGCTTCCTGAAGAAACGCAGTCCGCGAATAGCACACGCTGCTGCGAACATCTCAGCCAAATTTTGCAGTCCTATGCGGAGCGTGGATCTGGCAAGCGGAGCGCGAAGCCACCTTTCTCTCACACGCTCTCTTTACAACAGAAGCCTGCCGCTCAATCTTTTCGTGAAGCTTTAGTACGTGATATAGGAGATTCCCATAGGTGGCTGCTAATGGCCAATAGCTGACATAAATCAAGAAGTTCGTTTGGATCAGTGCGCTTTCTTCTTATTGTTAGTGTTGTATATTTATTGCCGCAGTATAATAACCATGCTGAAGCAAGCGAAAAATATGCTTGCAAATTTCTATAATAATTACGTACTTCTGGAAGAAGCTGACTACCATCTGCTCACGCTCGGCCGCGGCCGCCCGTGTAGGAATTAAACCTTGGTCACCCAGTTTAATGGTGTCGTAGTCATCGCGTCTCTCTAGCTTCGACTACTTTTGAACACTCAAGTAGCCTCGAACCACGTGAAACTTAAATTCAGACCTCAGGCACTCTTGCCAGCGTGCACGCACTCCTGGCCGCTCCTGGTTAGACACCTTGGCAGACTTCGCATCGTAATCAGCTGTTAGCTCTTCAAACTGCGCAAGTTGGACGTGGCTGCTAGCCATCGTTCAAGCGGGTGCAGAACAAAAGCCTTGCCGCACCACGTAGCACAGCCAGACAGGAGCATAAGAGCGCGAACGCCCACTCTATCCCTTTCGTGCGCAAAGCAAATGCTACAGTCGCATGTACCTGCGGTCTGCTACGTCTCGTGGGTACCACGGCCGCCAAGAGGTTCCGCGACGAGTCCACTGACTGAGTGCAATGCAGCTCGCCGACGACAACCGCGTTTGGCGCGTCATAGGCGCCAAAATTAGAAATAGTGGTATCTACGCGAACATATAAAATCAAATTCGAACTGCGCGCCGCGGTGACTAGTTGGCGAAGTGTGGGCAAACCTCGCCCCGCCGTAGCCCACACAGTGCAAATCATTGAGGAATCAGAGAAACACTGTGAGCGGCATGTTTGATTACGAATAACGCGCTTCCTCTGAACGCAGTGACGAACTTCTTGCCACAAAGTATTTCTGAAATAGTCTAATTTACCTTGACATGCATTTCTCGACTTCGATAAAAAGTGGTTCAAGGAACCTTTAACCCTCGCTCCGCATAAGCGCTTGCAATTTTCAACAGCGAAGCACGTTGCTTAATATGCGTGGCTTCAGCGATCGCATTCTACGATATATGGAAGGAATGTGCGAAAACTTACCTTCACAGTCATAATGAATGTAAGGAAAAAGCCTGCTGTTTGAATTCAGGACTATTGGTCTCCATTAAGCCATATACAATATCGCACTGCCCATATCCTACGGCCTTGGGAAGCAAAAATAAATGACGACGTCAACAGAAGTCAACAAGCTTAGACAGCGTCGCACTACGCGCATTGTCATCTGAGTTTCGGTCATTTAATTATATTTTGTTAATTTTATCATGTCACCTTGTCTAGATTTTTCAGTGATGAAATCAAAATTACACAGACCGTGTACTACTTCCCTAGCATAAGAAGTATTTCTTAAGATAAAGATGATAAAGTTCTCCTTAAGATAAAGATGAATAGGCGCGTATTTTGAGTGCCCAACAACGTTCCAGTCCCTCTACTAGTAGACGCTTGGAGCATATTTGCAGCTAGAACAATGAACAGACGCTTCGCTAGCATACTTGCACTCCGTGATCGGAGAGATGCCCCAAACCCGACGAGCTCATCACTTTTACTTCTTTCCGTATAATCTCCCGTCTCTTAAGGCCCTGCTGCTGTTCTTGCCGCAGCGTCGGTTCAACAAAACAAAACAAAACAAACAAAAAACGCGGCAGATCCTCCCCGAAAACGAAAAAGAAAGAAAGAGAAGAAAATGAGCGGCTCCGTTGGGAGCTAACTGCTGCCACTGCCGCCGCCACGCATCCAAGGCCACGAAAGAGAGACGGCCGCCATCGGTTCTTTTATAGTTTCGGCAACACGAGATGCGCCCTCGACGCAAACACAGGCTTCACTAACGCTGCCGTTTTGTTTTGTTTCGGAGCTCCCTAGCGCGCTGGATTCGCTGCGCTTCGTCCCATTACCCAGCATCGCGAGCGCGACGGAACTATGAAAGTTCCCGGATGAAATAGGTTTACAGTGTCCCTCCGTGATAGCACCCATAAGCAAGACCATGCTGGCGCATCGTATGCTCGACGGTGGCGTCGACTGCTTCCATAAAGGCGGCGCTGGCCCTCCCATCTAACGCGCGAGTCGGTAGTCTCCACATTGAAGACGGTATTACCGAACTGTGATGCAACATTGAGGCTCTTTTCGGTCCCTTGGAAAGTTCAATTTCCTTGGCTTTAGCTGTCATATACCTGCACTTACATTCCTTTTTTACTTACTTACATTCCGCAAGGGATAGCTGTGGCAGTTTCCTATGAGCAAAAAGTAAGCGCGCTAAACTCGCACTCACTCTGTTTTCAGTGTTTGAAGGGTAACTATAGCAGATGAGCTCGGCGGAATCCCACAGTTTAGATGAATATGCACTAAATAGAAAAATTGACCTCCACGCTACTGAAATGCCCAACAGAAAAGCACATGGGTTAACCCAGAAAGACAGCTCCACACTTGAAGAGGCATCCGTCCTGGCCCGGAGCTCGAACCGGCTACCTACGCCTTTCCACGTCTGTCGCGTGTACAATCTTAGCTAGCTAAAAGGCTAGCAGATCAAATAAACAAATACGGCAATATTTAGGAGCCTACCATAAGCATTCTGCAGAATTTGTTCTTCTATGCTCAACAGAAACGGCTGCTAGGACTATTTTTCTGAAAGCCGTTTTCATTGACGCGGTCTTCTGCAAATTCAGCCCAATAAATACTCGACCGACTCACAAACTTCCGGTGGACTTTGCCTGCTTCGCTATTTAGACTCAACACTGTAACAAAAGTGCTAATCGTGTTTCATGCAGTCGAGTACTTTCCAGTGAACAACGGCGCTTACTGACCACCGTACAACTTCTTCATGTTTTTAATGTTTTTCATCCTGCTCATCTCACTAAATGTGTTTGTGAACATATAGAGTATTGCCATCGTCCTTTGCAACCACTGGGTGTTGACCAACAAAGAATAGAAGCTACCTCATCGCTGTCATGCGTGATCAAAACAATATATAACGCATCAAACCTGTATATATTACCCAGCCTCTTAGGTATCTACAGTGCACACATCTCACGAAATAGCGCATGATATGTAATAGCTTGATTCCTTTTCGTATTTTGACGTACCCAGTTCTTAATATCTGTGTATGTGTTATCTGATGCTCTGGATCATACAGCACGTTATTTGAGCAACAAAGTCGTTACAGTAAGCAAGCACACCTATGTTTTCCATTTTCAAACAACTACTACATATAATGCAAGTATAATCCACATTGATATAAACTGCTGTTTCCATTTCGGCATTGTTTGTGAAGGGTGTAGTGCATAAATATAAACCTTACATGACAATGAAATCGGTACTTGAGCGGTCCATAAACACAAACATACCGCGCGAGGATAAACGTTGCATTATAATAAAATAAAGGCAATCGCATGCACCAAACTTAAATATATAGCAAATAATAAACCACTTCAGAACGTATCGCTTTAAATAGATTCGAACGTGTGAGCTGAACCTGCATAATTTCAACACATCATGAACAGCGTCACGTTGAGTATCTCTCATCCCAGTGGATGCCTTCAAGCGCAAGGATCGCTGGAAATGAGGCTGATCGGCTGGCTTCAAGTTGCGCTTATAACGGCTGTCAATGCCCCGAAATTTCGTGCAAGCTTGATGAAGCTCGTCCGTTTATTCGTCGCACCTTCCTCAAGCAGCACTCGGACCACCCTGCCGCAAATGGAACGCTCCCGTCCCGTGTTGGCGGTCGGGGTTTGCCTCGTCACACTACAGCACAACTATAGTCAAGCTAAGGGTTGGCTGTGTGAACATGTCCGAACGTTCATACCGACAAGGACGCGTGGACAGTTAATCGTGCACGTCTTGCAGCTGCTGCGACACACTTCAGCACCTGACATTGGAGTGTCCCGCTTTCATTGCGCAGCGCACGTGGCTAGTGAGGGACCATCACCCCCTTGGCTTGCCGTGTACGACACTGGACGAATGTTTGTACCTCAGTGTTTGTGCGTCTCGACACGATCACGCTCATCGCGCTCTCCTTCCTTCTACATTAGGAACTATAACTTAGTTTCGAGTCTGTAGGTTATTCTTCCTTTCAAATTGCAACATCTCAGACACTATTTGTTCTACTTTAACATTCCTTTAGCGGCGTGTCCCACTGTGCCTGCCCTTTGATATCTCTTTGTGTGCGCTCTGATTTATTCTTTAGGATTTGTGATGGTGCTCTTTCTTGCCCCTTTGACTTCCCTTCTTCCTATCCTCCATTTCTATTTATTTTTTTCTGTATCCTCCTTCTTTCTGAAGAGTAGGTAAGTGTTGTGCCCCTTTTCCAGTTGAAAAATCTGCTTCACGCTTTTGCTTTGCGGTCATGTGTATATATGTGTTTACTGTCAAAATAATAATAATAATAATAATAATAATAATAATAATAATACATCATGTGCCTCTTAGCATAAAATTTTGTTGAAACGCTTCAGGAAAGCTTAAAAATTAAATTATATATATTTAAGCACCAAAACCATGATCCGATTTTGAGACACGCCGCAGTGGGAGGCTCCGGAATAATTTTCGACCACCTGGGGTTCTTCAACATGCACCCAATGCACCGTACACTAGTGCTTATGCATTCTGCCCCCATCGGAATGCGGTCACCGCAGCCGGAATCGAACTCGCGACCTCAAGCTCAGTCGCGCAGCTGCACAGCCAGTGGGATACGACGACGGGTGCAGAAAGCTTCGCTTAACGTTGTTTCCAATAAGTACGTTGGATCCGAAGTATTTTTTATTGACCACCAAATAAGAGAAACAGCACTCTAATGTTTTCATGACATGGTGTCTGAACTAACTTGATGAATAATCAGCAAGAATAAGTTAGTGTTTCGGAGAATCCATATGAGTTGTGTAGTACGTGACACATGGGCCTTTCAAGCGTCTGAGGCATTGAAGAAGAAACGAATTCCCTCAATGAGAGGTCTTCTTGGCGCCGTCGAAAGTAGGGTTATCAATAACAGAAAGTGGAATGCGCAGAACGCCCTAGCCATAAAGTGACCAGACACTTTTTTTCTCCTTGCTGCTTTTTCAGATGCAGTCAATGACAATGTGTCCGTTACTCAGCTCTTTCCCAAGTTTGCCCTACATCCCGCCTCGTTCGAAGCAATAATTCATTTGCTTTCACTTCGCCGTCAAATGTTTACAGAAGCCGCCGAAACCGTTTGGAGTGAAAGCCACTTCGGAAGAGAAAACTTAGAAGTGGCGGCTGCTCGCTGCCCCAAAATGAACTTGGAAATAGAAACTCGATCCAACACTCGTCCACACTAACATTTTAATCCGAGAGCGTGCCATAAAGCGGCTGGAATTGCGTGAGGGTGTCGACGTCTTATATTTACCATCGCTAGCAGGGTTTCTTGTCAGAAAAGTGAAAAATACGAGAAGCCACAAAACCATCTGTAGCAGCATAAAAATAGAAAGCGAAACAATTTCTGATGGAGTCCGTGTAGAGGTTGAGACCCAAGTCCGCATTAGCTCCTCTACAAATGGTGTCACGAACAGCTTCCGTATCCACAAAGTGACACCACGGCTTCAAGGAAGAATTGCTGCCGGTACTAAGTGCACCCCGAGTGACAAAACTTTAATAAACCGGAGTGGAGGCTGCGGATGCCGAACCTCTCGAAAACATTATCTGCCACTGATGACTGTCCGTGCGTCCACTTAGCAGTAGAGATAATCCTGGTCAGGAAGGAGTAACAGCTACAGCTAGAAGGTCGCCGCTTACATCTGCTTCATTTACCCCTTGTTTCGCTATGCATGAGGGAAACGCTTCAGCATATCAAAAGCAGCTCGCCGAGTTCATCCCCGCAGTGTTTGCCGCATTTCTGTCAGCTTGAAATGAACGCATAGATGCTGTTTCGCGAAATCTGCTGATTTACCATGGAGAGTGACACGCAGAAGTAAAAACAAGTGACGCGCGGGTCTACCATCATAAAAGCTTCACCGCTTTATAAAGAGCGTATCATAAACACAGCCAAAAAAAAATCTAAGAACTTTACGCTCCTTGGGGCTTATGCTTTCTCCACTTATGATTTCGATCGGTCTCGCGTGCGTGTCTTTCCTTTGGCATTTTGTGCTCGTTTCCTTGCTGTCAACAGCGCTATGTCACGTTGAAAAGCGCATGCTGATTGTGAGCTCAAAGCACTGAGTGCGCTACGTTAACGAACACAAAGGCACGCAGGACGTATGAAAATCATTCTTTTGAGGACAAATCTTTGCATTGGTATTTGGAATGCTGCCACACTTAGTTGAGAGCACAGAAGGTGAGCAATTCTGAGTGTTGCAATGTCTTCGAAAGTTAGAAATGCGCTCCGAAAGAGAGGTTTCATAGCAGGAATAACCGTAAAAATAATTTTAAAATAAGAATTGAACATTTTTGTAATCAGGTGCACTGTGCTTATTCAAAAACGACGCACAACCACCGGTGCAGAATTCCAAACAGTTATGGTGTGATAAATTACGTGCCACGAAACTATTCATGGTATTTAGCGATATTACACCACAATAAATTCTTGTATACCTCTTATCATTTCGTGCAAGATATTGACAGCTTGACCGTGGCTGAAACTAACAATTAGAAATCACGTGAATTTTTTAACTCCACAAAGGCCGACGTGCGCATTATTAGGAGAGTTGATGTCGCATGGCATCCGGCATGCAAATCGGTTTAGCGTACAAGGACTCATATCAATGGACAGAAGGCAAGCACTTGTGCTGTCTCCCTTTCTTTTACTTTTTTTTTCTTTTTGCTTCACTGTCTAACACTTAAAAAACCCACCCTATGGTCATTGTTGAAGTGCTCTAACTTAATTGCTGTAAGCACCGGTCGTTTTGCGTTATTCTGCAAGCAAGCCCACTCCCCTTCTGCTGTGGATAATCTCCCTCTAGTACTACGGCAAGAACGTACAGAATTACTTCGATTCAAAATAACACTTCGCAAAAAAACACAAGTAGACAAATACATCCAATCGAGTATTGTACGAAAACGGCAGAACAGTAATGCAGGTTTGCAGCCGGACTACATAAACCTAGCTGACACAGAAGTACGTCCTTCCTAATCATAAAAGCTGTAGTTACACTAACTAAAACTACCACCAGCAAACATGAGAATATTCGGTTCCCTAGAACAGTTACGTCATCCTTCGCTCACCCAAGGTACTATGCTGAAATCATCTTAAGCAACGGCCACCTGCATCTAATAAAAACACCCGGAAGGCGGAAAGTGCATAGTGCCATTTTGTGCGATAATTAACCATCTAAACATGCAGAACATGTTCCGTTCTGTCATACCCATTTCCGTTTTCTGCTCTTAGCAATTATTTCTTCCAAGCATCGGCTTCCTCTAGTCAGGGTCGCTCATGTGTCGGACAGCGCGACGTTATTTTGCGAGATTAATGACATTACAGAGTGCCTAATGGATTCCGCTGTCCCCTGCTGAACTTCTAATGCTCCCCCGCTGGCCACACTGTGGCTGTCACACCATCCGTCTAAAAAGACTGAAGATTTCACAAATTGCCGTGGGAGATTGCTGCAGACCAGTAGGACGATTAAAACTGTGGGCAATGGCGACAGGAACTTTGGTCACTTCCGCGCGAGTAGTTAGCATACACTCAAGCGTTCTCACATGGATTGTGGATGAATACAAGTTTATATATCTAGGAAGCTGTGCGCCTAGCCGACAGGGTATAAAAGTAAGGGAAAAACGGGTAGTTAGCGAGTAGGATAAGGCCCTCCCGAGCATGAGGATGCGTACATCATATCTTGAATAAGAATTAGGTCGTGGTCCGTTCATTATCAATATGGAACCCTACGAGAATTGAAAGAGACAAAAATGTGCCGTGATGGCACATACTTCATTCATATTTGCTTCGTTGTAGCTGTAAGCGTTCAACAATAAAGACGAGTAACGGTCGGAGATGGCTAATGACTTCGCTCTGTAATTAAACATGCCAGTGGAACTAACAAGGGATTTCGAAAGAGGTAAAAGGTAAACTTATTAGGCCTCAGTTGAATGCCGTAATGACTTTACAGACAGAAGAAGGCAAGACCCAGCTACGAGTTTGACGGAACATATTCAAAAGCACACGCTTGGGCGCCTCTGGTGGGCCAGGTAAAGAGGCTATTTTATGAGCTTATCACATGCAAGAACACACATCTCTGAGCCGTATTAGCGCACCATTAGCATAAAAAAGGGTCTGGTATATTATCGGTGGGGCGGGAATGTGGGGCAACCGGCAGTGATTAAAAGAAATGGAACGAGCGTAAATAGGGCTTGTACTAATATCTGCAAGTACCTTCAATCAGTCGCCCACATTGTCTAAGAGCCACGGAAAGCTGATGAAACCCTTACATGAAAAGAGCAAATGTATAAATCAGGAACTTATAATGAAGTATCTCCCGCGTGAACTCTACAGAAGAATGCCTACCATAACCCATTGTAAGCAAATCTAAAACAAAACTTGAAACCGATACCAAAGCTGAACTAAATTATAATTCTAACGTCCAGTAGTACTCACAAGCAAATCATGATTTTTCTCATTGCGCCTTGTGTATACGATTAGAGCAAGTGGTTAAATATCTGTTTGTCGCTTTTTCATTACATTCCAATGCATCGAATTATTCCTCTCCGAATGCCGCAATTGACGTGAACTGTGCAACCAGCATACAATGAATTCGAAGAAGTATTCCAGGGAAAGCATATTGTAAGAGACCACCCAGTGGACATGTCCATTTCGTATGCTGCTGAAACGCTGATTGGCTGTGGCGTCTGGTTGCTGAGGACTTGCAGGTCATCCCAGCCAATCAAAACTTCAGCAGCAGATGAAACGGAGATGTCCACTATGTGAACCCTTACAGAATGCATCCCCAGAATTCATATTCAGAACAGCATGGAAAACGTAGGTTACAAATCCGAAATTAACACAGAGGTTTAGAAGGGATCAGTAGTGGATGGCTGCTTAATAATTACGACCACATTGGGGTCTTCGACGTGCACCTCATGCTATGAATACAAGTATTTCTTTATTTTGCTCTTATCGAGATTCGGCACACACAGCCTGAAATTGAACTCACCACCTTGCGGTCAGCGACAGACGTCGTAATGATCGCCGCAGTGGTTCTCATTACAATGTTCTGTGCTTTTCTTACGCTATTCATGACGCAATGCTTCAAACGTAAGAGGAGCGAGAAATGTCACTTTGTAGTTTACGTATTAACGCGAAATGTACTGCGAAATATGGGGCTACACTCAATGTTGACTTTATTAAACGCTTCCAGGAAATAATACTTACAAGACTGCGTTGTGAAGGTATCGCTCAACAGCGGATATCCGCAGCCTGAGCAGCGGTCTTTTATGTGTGTATTCATGGAAACACTGCTAAGACTAACAGCCAACATACTCGCTGGTTATGAGCATTCAGATTACATATAATTTGTAGAACCTTTTGTTCATTAGCTTCACTTACAGCCCGCCTTGTGGTTTTATATGGCCCTAGAAATATGCGGCTTTTGAACAGTAACAGGCAGATAACGTAGAGTTAATGAACGAACCATAACTAGACTAATTTCAGAGGCCACACTTGAAACTATAGAGGAAAAGTTACCAAGACAACAATTATGTATGTTCTCCCAAGTAACTAAAGACCTAATAAAGAAATGACGAAGCATGAAAGTGCCTCCAGAGATAAGACAGAATTGGCTTAACTGTCAAATCTGATAAACAAGAGGAAAGTAAGTGATATTAAAAAAAAACATAACATCAGAATGGTTCAGTGAGCATTAAGAAATGTGGGTGACATGAAATCAATGAGAAGAAAACCTGGTATTAGAACAAACAAGGTGTACACAATCATATCATAAGAAGCCAACAAACACTGACACCAAGGACAACATAGGGGAAATTACTTGTGCTTAATAAGTGAAATAAAGAAACTATAAATTCACGGAAATGAAAGTGGAGGAAAAATTACCTTGCCGCAGGTGGGGAACGATGCGAAGGTTGTGGGACCACGCAACGAACGATGGAATCAGAAAATGTTAGGGAAGACAACAATGCGGATTAGAGAGCAAAAAGGGGGGGGGGGGTTGTAGCCAATAAGCTAGTTGACATTAAGAGAACAAAATAGAGCCAGGCCATGTAATGCGCTGGGCAGAGAACCGGTGGTACATTAGAGATACAGAATGGGCCAAAGCAAGAGAAGGGCCATCGAGAACGATAGAAAGTTGGGTGGTGAGATAAAATTCGAAAATTTTCAAGCTTCAAATGGTCCCAGATGGCTCAAGACAGGGGTAATTGGAGATCGCTGGAAGAGGCATTCGTCTTGCAGTGGAAATAATTAGCCTTATTATGGTGGGGATGGCTGTCGGCCTTCATATATGCCTCATGAGCAACAAAGCTCGATGTGCACAACCACTGGCAAATTAATCGCTTTCGAAAACCAGTTCTGACGTATCCTCATACACGTAGACATCATTGCTACAGAAGCCGTTCCTGATACATATTGTTCAGATATCTTAAAAACACCCAAAACACTTGACAGTTAAACACAAGAAGCTCCCCATCACGACGAAATTGCAAAGCATACTGTGCAAAAAAAAGTCTCCCTGAAGTGTTGAAATACGCGTAATCCGGGAGTAACACATGATAAATAAGGACACCAAAACGCATTGCTATATGTTGTCAGTAAAAAAAAAATATCCGCGAAAAAAAAGATTAAAAATTATGCAAGCCTGCAAAGAGTGCGTCTTTTTGCTCACTCGTGAAAAAAATACTAGGGGAACACATTTGGGAAACATTGGAACCTCCGCCAACCACCAAGGCGAGGGCGGAAGGGGAAACACGAACAGCTGGGCGTGAGAGATTCCGACAACTCTCGCTTGTCACTCGCAGCTGCTGCGGCGGTCAAGACAATGCTCGACGCCCTCTGGTTCTGTGCTAGACGTCGTAAAACTGTAACAGATGTAGCCTGGCCGAGCCGTAAAGGCGCCGAGCTCTTGCACAAAATTCCTGATCTCAATGCTCGACTCAGCCGCAGTGCACCCTCAGCTAAATCCGGTGTCGCAGTGCCGCGGTAATTCGCAGTCTTCACAGCCGTCGCGCTGTTAACAAAGGAGCCAGTTTACGACTGCGAGATGTTGACCCAGCACTAAGGACCAGCCTCCGGTTCCCACCGGCAATAGTATTAATGTTTTCTTGGCGTTCATTGTGGTTTAGGCTTATGTCGTACTTTGTGTAAGCTGCGGTGACTTGATTGTCCCTCGCTGCCTTTGAGCTTTTGTTTCGCCTCTCTCTGTCCATTGGCGACACCAAAGCGGAGTGAGGTTTTCTTGAGGTTCAGAGGTATAGCATGCGGGGGGAAATGCCAAAAGCGACTTACTAATAATGGAAAACAACACATACGCAACTTACACGTTAGTAATAAAATTAAGACCATGTCTATAGTTTATAGTAAGACCATGTCTATAGTTATATGCTATATTTTTTAAATGCAGAACAGCCATCCAAGAAAGTGAAGGAGAAAGGTACAATGAGTCAGAAAAAAAAGAGCTAGCGACTTGACGAAAAGCCTGCATCAGTTAAAGCTATAACTCGCGTAGTATGCATATTGACACGAGTGCTTGTTTATCGGGCGACCACGTTTCACCGCCTAGCAAATGTTATCGCAGAGCGCAATACATGCATGCATGTATCGGAAGTTTCTAGAATGTTATCGATGGTTTCATCCACTGTCTGTCAGCGAAACTTCTGTAATCTGATTGCATGTATGCACGACGCAAATAATGTCCCGATTACTCTGGAACATTCGACGACTGATGTATAAAAGCCGATGCGTTTGACCCGCAGATCAGGTTTTTCGACGATCGCCCAATGTGTTCGCCGCTATCGTTGTTCTTTGAGTGTAGTCTGCTTTTGGGGGCACAAGCTCGCCCAATAAAACGCTAGTTTCGTTAATCACAGTTTTGCTGCCTTCTTCACCGTCAATACTACGTGACAATATTGCAGAAGTCTGCAACCCTGGGCTAGTTGGTTAAGCATGATCAAAAAGTTCAGAACTGCGCGATAACGATGACAGGCAGAAGAAACACAAACCAAAGTGACACGTGCATATATTGGCATACGAAAAGGCATGCGACAGGAGTTCTTGGACTGGAAAAACCAGTCCCAAATAGACACTTCGAACATGGTACGATGGTGCGGCATCTTCTTGGACTACGAGATCTAAGGCCAACGTCTTGAATGGACTCGAACTAGGATGATTCAAAAACGTCGCTAAGGACTAATAGTATCGTCAAGCGGAGTAGGTGGCCGTTTTGCAAGTGGCAAGTAGGAAAATTACGAAAAAAGGCTGTGTAAACATCTATGGGAAAGCAGTCTAGCAAGTAAAGAATTATGCATCAAATGCAAATGTTTGATCTACCGAGGGCTCTCGTTAAACGGTAGTTAACTAGGCAAATAGGTTCCCTTTGTCGGGAGTTCCATTTACCCTGAGACTGACTGAGTTCAGGATTAGACAGTATGCTCTTCTGAAAGGGGCAAGGACTTTATTGCCAACAGCAGATGTTAAGTGTAGCAAGTATGATACAAAGTTTCTTTCTATGAAGATTGTACTTGCATGCCGACGCTGACTAGAGCTAGCAGCACAAATTATAACATGAAAATAAAATAGTAATTTGGTCAGAAAGTAGCGGTTTTAGTGGAAGAAACACTCTCAAAGCAAGCGATAAACTTTTGTTATTGTCTCCAGCGTGAGTGCATTCTTAAGGCGTTTCTGTGCCGCCATCATAAGTGCTAAACAACCTTAGAGCTTACCGACATTACCAACACAAGGAAACAAAGGACTAAGGTAGAGCCACACGAAACACGGCACTGGCAAAAGCCACCTTCGCGAGAACGCGAAGAACTAGCGAGAAAACCCGGGAAAGAAAGACGCAAACATTGATGCCAGTCACGATGCCGCTGAGATTGGCTGCTCACTTTCGTTTCCGGTAATATTCATAGTGCCATTTACCCGGAGTTGGATAAAGATGTCCTTCCGTGTTAATGAATTTGCATTTTCATCGCATCATTGCAAAATCGCCCAACCATAAGACTGTTGTTCCGTTTAAGCGATTTCCGTGTACCGAGATTCTACTGTACGTATGGGAAGCGAGACGCTTTGAAGAGCTTAATTAAATGTTATAGTAGTGTTGACCTTCTGTACCACGTTTTGCAGCATAGTGATAAATTGCCTGCCGGGGAGCTGGCGAGATGCGGAGAACCCCAACACAGGGCCTACGCAGACGCACGCGACCGTGGATTACTGCCTCCTGAATCGGTGCAGTTTTCAATACACTGCCTCCGCGATCGACCTTCTTAACTCAAGCGAGAAACTGACCGAGCTCACGCACCATACTTTGGAAAGAAGCCATAGAACGTTTTGCCTTAACAAATGCGTTATACGCTTGAAGGCGTACATTTGTTCGCGAATAAAAGAATATTTATGTCGAGTTTGTAATTTTTCCATTATGCAATACGAACGTACAGACAACAACCGGTCACTGGCACATATTTACGCGTAGTATAAGTATATAAGCCGACTTTCAATATGCATGCAATTTCGTGTATGAGCTATTCGGCAAGAAAGAAGAAAAAGAAAAAAAGAAGGCGCCATTGTCAGCAATATTCTGGATGGGCAACTAGGAAACCTACGCTTTAAAACTGCCGAAACCAGTGCGGTTGCAATCTCGTTTTGAACGAACAACGTAGTAAATAGCTTAAGAAGGACCAACTGTTGGGCTAGTCAGTCTTGTATAACTGCTGTAGGGAATTCCTCTCAGCATTCTTCCTGAACTGTTGAGATATCTTAGATTTAGCTATTGGGTAAATACCACTGTGAATTCGCCTGTTTTAAGCCAATCCTGCGGAATGGGTATCTGCCATTGCGACACAATAGATATACAGGCCTTTTACAGTCAGTACCCTCTTTAAATATGTGGCCGCCTTTACCGCTGGAGGTGTCGCCTGCGACCAAACAATGGCTCTGCAGGCGTACCAGTCATCTGTACTCACAGACGGGATGCATGCGTTACCTCTCCTGAACGGACCACCTAGCTTGATGGCCCAGATGGAACGAGATCACCGCGTCGCCCTCCGACTAATGCTTGGGTTACCTCATGAGACGCAATCTTTTGCATTACTCACTGAAACGCATCACTTACGCCTGAGGCTGCAAGCAAACCAGAGAGGTACATATCATATTGAGCGTCTGCACTGCGCATCGCTCCTTGATCGTCTTATTCACCACCCGTTTTCTATGATCTTTTTATGAATTCTGCTGGCAGTTCTGAACATGCTGCTTCAATTACTACTCCGTCTGCGAAAGATATGAACAAATACGTATTCTCTATTCATCTCACAATCCTCGACATACATAAAATGTATAATATATCCTGTTTCGGCCATAGTTTAATTGGCTCAGTGACATTTGTTCGAAAGATTTCCAGATTATCTTCAAGTATTCACAGATGCATCTGTACACAGCGGCGAACAAAGCGCTCCTGCAACTTTTTGCTGCCCCTTTTTGCTGCCTTCACCCACTTCGACGCAATACGATATATATTTCACATCTCTCATCAACTCCGCCAACAACTGCGGAGCTAGCAGCGATTAATGATGCAGAGTATATACGTGCCCGAGGAGTTACTTGCATCGAAGATCGCCATATTTAGGGACTCCTGCGCAGCCCTTAGCAGATTGGGACGCAGTCAAATATATCGTCCAGTCGTAATCAGCAATAATCACTCTGCCAACAAAATTGCATCACGCGGGGCATCTCTCGTCCAGTGGGCACCCTTACAAGTAGGGATTGCAGGAAATGAAGAGGCTAATCGGCTGGCTCAAACTTGCGCTCATAACGACTGTTTCTGCTCGGACATTTCGTGCAAGCATGACGGCGCTCGTCTGATGATTCGTGGCTGTCTATATACTCAAGCAGCATCCAGACCAGCGCGCCACAAATGGAACGTTTCCAACCCGTGTTCGTGCTCGAGGCTTGCCTCGTCACGCTACAACGCAACTACTCAAGCTAATGGTTGTCAGTGTAAATGTGTGCGAACGTTTTACCGACAAGTACGTGTAGCCAGTCCATTGTGGGCCTCTAGCGGTTGCTGCGAGTCACTCCAGCACATGATATTGGAGTGACTCGCGTTCATTGGGAAGCGTACGCCGCCAGTTAGGGACTATCATTTCCTTGGCCTGCGGTGTACGGCACTTGACGAATGTTTGTGTCCTAGTGATTGTGCGTCTCGACGAGATCAGGCTCGTGGAGCTCTCCTTACTTTTCTAGAAGTAAATAACTTAGGCTCTCGTTCGTAGCATATTTCTGTTTTCAGATGACAAGACATCAGAAAGCTTTTCTTCTAGTAGCGTGATGCAGTGACCGGCCCTACTGTGCGTGACCCGCACTGTTTGTGTTTTGTTTTGTTCTTTGAAGTTTGTCATCTTGCTCGTTGTTTCCTCCGCTTCTTCATATCTCTCATTTCTGTGTTTCAGTCTCCTCCTTTCTAAAGAGCAGGCAGGCGTTGTGCCCCTTCCGGTGGCAGTTGCCGGCCTGCTTCTCACTTTCGCTTTCCAGTCGAAGCAAGTAATTAACAATAATACCCAACAGTGCCGCCATATTTGCTCATGTGGCAGCGCCTGCCATTGAGCGCCTTCTGATCGGCATTTGTTCACTTGTATCTAGCAACTACGGTGGCCGCAGATGCGGCTAAGGCACGCGCTATTTCGGTCACCGCGGTGAGCAATGAGTGGGTAGACGAAACAAGCCTAACCTTCAGAGGCAGTGTATGTATACCTATTGTGTATCCATTCTGACTGCGCTGCAATCTTCAATGTGTGCAAGCCTATCGGCTGAGAGGGACGAGTGTAGCATCCCGATGTTTGCTTTTACTGTTTATAGTCGAGTCTTTAGAGGGGTATAATTGTACAGTTGTTACGGCCGTGCGCCTGCTGTAATTGTTAACTTTATGTTCAAGAAGCTCGTTAGGGAATAGGCAAGTGTGTGCGAGAAGAAACTGCCTGTTTGCAACCTTGTCCCACCACGGTGGTTGGTTCCGACAGAGTAAATCTTCTTGCCGTCGTTTATCAGATAATTTGAAGAGGGTTTTCTGATTACTTACAGCGCAGAATAATATGTACCCAAGTACACTTGGATAAAAATGTTGTAAATGGCCGAGCGATCGCTCATCTGAGCTGTTTGATTCTTGGAGCCGAAAGACATCTTCGTCCAATTGTTATTCCACGTTTGATTTCTCTGTTAGGGAAAATGGAGTTGCTCGAGTAGCGAGCCGACCAGCGTGCTTATTGAAGCTCAACCTTCCGTGATGCTTTGTGCCAGCGGTGACACGCAGTAACGCTGTGTTGTTACTGATAGTGGTGTTAATTTGGAAGTCTTTGCCGGTAAGTGGTTCCCGGTCTTTGCGGTCCATTGACGATGAAGCATATGCAAAGTATTGCGGTGAAGCTTAAGAAGTATAAGAAGGGGCAATTGTCACGGGACCCAGTATGTATACCTTAATTATACGCGCGTGCATCCGCTGTCTCCTGTTCCAGTGCGAGGATCGATATTTTCGTGAGCGCTTATACACTCATTTTACAAACTAAGACTGTATAATGATGCATTTTTTGTTCTGCTTACTGTTACTTTTCTTTGTTCTTGTTCATGCTCATCACGTATTTTACTATATAATCCCCCATCACTCAATGCTCCGACGGAGCATGTGATGTAGCTTTAAATAAATAAATAAAGATGCCTAATAAGTGTACTGGCAGGCCTGCAGAGTTTTTTTCTGATGTGTCTGTGGTTATTCGAGCCCTTAAGGGCAGTAAAAGACAGGAATTCATTTTTTAGAACTGCCCGATTTTTGTATGTTTTCGCGGCCCATTCAAATGGTCAGTGGGGTGAGCGCGCAGTATAAGGAGGAGGAGAAAAGAGAGGCTTGATGAATTGAGGAATGAACGGGAAAGGAAGGGTGCCACTGCTTATTTGAAGGAGCTTGAGCTCAAGAAAGAGTGTTGGCTTACACCGAGATGCAGGTGTGGCTGGTCCAAACCAAAATAAACTTTTTAAAGTGAAAGGCAACACTAAGGCGTCATGCTTGGGCTTACAGTGTGTCACGACAGTTGAGGTTGACTTTCCAGCTCCTGTGAGAGAATCTCACTTGTGACAAAGTTCGGGCCTCATACCAATGAGCTTGCTATCAGTTGATATAAATAGCTCATATTCGAAAATAATTTGCTTCTGTATGCATTTCTTCTTATTCCTATTTGAAAATGCTCGACTCGATTTGCAATGGGCTTTACCATTTTTTCCGAAGCTATTTGATCCGCTGTGCATTTTACCAATCCCTCCCTTCTGTTCTCCTTGTGAATAACATAAACACGACTCCTCACTATTCAAACAGGACTAGGTCATTTTTTTTAACATGCTCATTAGAGAGTGATAGCATCGGGCAACATTGTGTCAGCCCGTCTTGACATAAAACAAAGTAATACGCCACTCAGCAAATTTCGCAAAGGCATTCAGGGAAAAGCTGGAAAACTCAGGGAATTTGGAAATGTCTACTTGGTAGACACCCTGAAAGTCTGACAAGTTGTCCTTCTGGGTGATCGTATCTAAATTCATGTAAAAGGAGAATTCGTTTTTCTCAGAAACCATTTACCAAATCTGAAGAGGTTTGTTGCATTTAAAAGAACTTCAAATCCAGTGTCTGTTGGTTTTGAATTTTCGATTGAGGTTTCCCATTTTTATTAAAAATTGGCAAAAATCGAAAATTTTCAGAACACAAAGCTATCAAGTTTAGAACTGTAATTCTGCAGGGAAAATTTGTATCACAATTATGTAAATGGCATCTAATAATACAGCTAAAGCGGATAAAACTGATATGTTACGCATGAATCTCATAAAAATTAGTAATAATAAAGGCAGCTTTTGCAGAACCCTCATAAACACCGTAACGAATTCGCGTCAGATATAGATTACATATGTAAGTTATCACTTCGATTTATATAATGGACGCCGTTAACAGAATCTGGATATCTATTTTTTATGCAGAACTATAAATTTATAGACATTGTGCTTTTACTTTTCTCGAATTTCGAATGTTTGAAATTTTATTTACAAAATTCAAGCGCGAAATTGAAATTCTGCTTCCAGCAGTCCCTAGAATTTACCTTTATCTCTCAAATGCAACAAATTGCATTAATATCAGTCCAGGGGTTATCTCAGAAAAGCGTTTCTGCGTCTTACATGTATTTGAATAGGCCGCGTCGGAGCTGTGCCCGAGCTAAAGCTTCCTCTTAAAGTGAAAGTATCTTTTTTCGTTCTAGTCTATTGCCAAACTCGTAGACAGACAGGCATTCTTAGAAAGCAGCATTGGTTACTATAGGCATTTTCAGATAACGCTTCTATGCGTTTCTGCAAACAGTGACCAGGTGTCAATCGAGATGTCAGTGCGTGGCTGAAAGAGAATAAAAAAATATACTTTGACTGAAGCGTATGAATATATTTACATTCTTCCCTATTTACTTGATGGCAGGTGCATGAAGCTTGCACTTTTGGAAAACTCCGGCAGTTTCATGGGTTAAACCTCGCAAGCAGGCGTCTTCAGGAGCATCGCATATGCGCATACCGCGGTTGTAAGGCAGGGGCTCCGAATGGTCGGCATAGTGCCCGGCCATTGGGAACTTCCTTCCAAAGGCAGATGCTTGCGAGCTTGGGCGTAAATTATTTCCGCTTTCACGAACTAGGAAGGAAAAGCGAAAACTTGCTAGAAGAAGAAAAAAAAGGAAAGAGCGATAACCCGCCTAGAGAAAAGTGGAAGTGGATCGATGCTCTTTGCGGCAGTGTCGGAAACTGCGCTTCCAGAACCAGACATTCATCGTACGCACTTTGGTTTCTTCACTATGTTCTGTGGTCTGTGGAGGTGTATTTGCAAGTACAATGAAACATTCGTGCGCTGGTGCGATGTGCAAGAAAGTAAGAGAGCCTTGGAGTGTTACGGCAACCTCCCTTAGCAAGGGGTCGCACGTAGTTCATGATCAGCCCCAAAAGTCAACTCTGAAAGATACTTGAACAAATATGCAAAAAAAAATTATACGGTTTTACGTGCCAAAACCACTGTCTGATTATGAGGCACGCCATAGTGAAGGACTCCGGAAACTTTGACCACCTGGGTTTCTTTAACGTACGTGCACCTAAATCTAAGTACCACGGGTGTTTTCGCAATTCGCCCCCATCGAAATGCGGCCGCCGTGGCCGGGATTCGATCCCGTGACCTCGTGCTCAGCAGCCCAACACCATTGCCACTGAGCAACCACGGCGGGTTGCTAAACAAGCAGGAAATTATGCGGAGGAATAGAATGATTCACTATAAAAAACTTAAAATTATTCAATACGTCGATGTTAAGAAACAATTACAAAAAATGATCAATTAAGCGTAAGTTTCGCATGCCGTCAACTTTTGGGGGCGACCGACAGAGTCTGTGCGTGCGTCATTTTTGTTATGCCTCTAGTGCGTGTTTCCATAGGCGTGCTTGCGTGTTGTAATAGCAGACGGTCACATGCGTTTACATGGTACGGACGCCATGAAAAATGAGAATATCTGCTTTGTTATGCGAAGAGGCTGGTAAATTATAGATCACTGCGTACGTTGCCAAAGGTGCTACACATAGTGAAACCTTGAATTTTAAGCTATGTACCTATGCTTCGTGGCAATTCAGCTTTTTCGCAATGCCGGTGTCCGGTAAACCTTTGTAGGTGACTGTACATCTTCCTTAGCTCGCATACTTGCGCGTCAGCCAGGTTACTTTCCTCATTACCTTTATCCTACGAAGAACCGTGGTCGTAAATCAGTTTAAAACCCTGAAGATGTCATTTCTTAAAGATAAACGGATGTGTCTTGCTGCCTTTGAAAACGAAACATTTTGCTTGCACACCCATGTGTTCCGCAATCGCCTCTTTTGCTGTCTATTTCTCTTGGCTTTTTGTTTTCTCCTGTCTCTTCTGTGTAGGGTAGCCAACCAGATAACTATGTAGCCAGGCGCAGGCACGCATGCACGCACGCACGCACACACACGCACACACACACAAGCGCGCGCGCGCGTGCGCCTGCCTTTGTGCGCTCTCTATCTACATACATTTGATGGCGTTGCTAAAAAAAATACACCATCTAAAATTGATGCTCCAACGCAGAAAAAAACAGTCGCCAAATGCAGCGCCTTCGCTTTATCTTGTTTTGCGGTCAGCTGCCCGTGGATAAGCCCAAAAGCCCGTACGTAAGCATAAGTACAGAGGCGTCAATAGGCGTCTTCTCAATGGCAATCAAAAAAGTAGGTTCGGGTAATGCAAAGCTCTTAGAGTCTATTTAGGGCCCTACAATGTACTTGAAGTACGCTTAATATGTTTTCTCGCTCTAGCTTAGCGGTCACCTTAAAGAAATAATATTAATCACCGACATCACTTCGTTCACAAGTTTAGTTTACTCATTCTTGAGAATTAAGCAATGGATGACGCTTTGTAAAGCTTACCTTCGTTTTTCCTTTCTCAGTGCGTGATGGTGATCAGTTGGAATCGACCTTCATGCACCATGCCTCACTTAAGTAAATTCAGTAATTTCAACGCTTTTCTATCTTCTTGTGAAACATGGGTGATTTTGATTGCAGCTTCACCGCCACGCAATAGAGAGAAAACACAACATAGCATATGAGAGGATACCAGGCCGTTGCTGTATCTGCGGAAATGACCGTACAAATGAGGCCACCCGATCTGCTCGCGATGGTCTCCACCGTGTAGCTATACCGTTATCCAGAACAGACGTAGCTTCGTTCGCTCGCACGTGAACTTACACTTTCACAGTGGAACGCCACGGAATTTATCAGCGCTCGTCACCACAACTCGGATCCGAATCTACGGCTATGCCTTCTGTCAGGACTACCTAGACCTGCGGAGCCGCTTCTGTGGCGCTTGTGGCTTAGCGTGGTTTTCACGAATGCGTGCTCATTTCGGATTGGAATGGCCAACAGCTCTACATGAGACAACTGTAGCTGCGAGGAAACAATCGTCCACCTTCTCTGTGAGTGTCCTCGCTTCAATGCGCCGAGTAGAGTACTTTTAAGAGTGAGTTCTTGACAAACGCCTTTTGTCGGAGGAAAACGTCCTGGGACACTGGCCGAGACCGTCCGCAGCACAGAAAGCTTTGAAAGCATTGTTGTGCTTCTTGTGGAGGACTCATCTCAGAGACAGACCTTAAGCAGACAGTGCCGTATTCTCCTCTCCTTTCTTTCTTTTATTTTTGCTCTTCCTTCCTTATTTCCTTCTTTCTTGTAATGTCTCTTTTTCATTATATTATATTCCAGGCCCTTACCCCTTTTCCCCAGCACAGGGTAGCCAGCCGGTCGGAGAACTTGCTAGCCTCCCTGCCTTTCCGTCTATTTCTCCTCCTCCGCATCCTTGTATTGCAGATCTGTCAATCAGAGCCTGGCGTGGTTGTCAATGCGTCAAAGTGAAAATTAATTATTGTCACTTAGTTTCTCTTGAGTGATAATTTGTCGCGTCGTCTTGCGTAATTTGCGTCTCATTTTCAGCGATTGCTTTCGCAGGCAGTAGACTGGCTGTTATTGTGGGCTTTGACTTTGGTTGCTATACCTTAGCCGCTTCGTCCATTTAGTTACTCATAGGGCCAGAGCTCAATGCTTTTCTCTTTACCCATTCGCACGCGTTCAGGCCTACTGAGCTCAAGGGCATTCGCACCATCGTGGTTAGCCTGGTGAGTTGGTGCAACACAATATTCATGATTGACGTAATTGACCGGGTTGACGATGCCCTGAGAAAAAAAAGTCTCCTATCGAACTAAGGTCGCCACTTACAGAGCACCCATCAAAATAACCGCAAGAAACATACGTGCCTATGCGCACTAAGGGCCGATAGCTTCGCGTGCACTATAGCGCCCATACACTTGCGCGCAACCCGCATTCACGAAGTGAAACGTCACTGCAACTTTTTTACATTCATCCTTTAGCATATACGAGCTGGCTGGCTTAAACTAACCACATAATAGTTATTGTAATGTTTGCCACTTGTCATGCAACTGCTAGCTGGTAACGCCCTGTCCCGCATAAACTTTTTAACAGTATAAAAAAGACGACAGCGAAATGAAGCTACGCGTGGAGCGGAGTCGTTAACTAAAACGATGAAGCACATATTTTTAACTTTCGTAGCCTCTGCAAATGCCCTGTTCGTACGCACTCCTCACTTGTGCTAGCGTGTGCCCATGAAAGGCCAGTCACCCACAAGGCAGTGACTGTCGAGTCTTCAGTAAATGTTGTACGGAAAAGCTGACATCATTCTTAGGTAAGGTGCCACCTGCCGCCTTTTGTACATTGAATAAATGTGAAAGATGGTGAAGTGTTTTTGTTGCTCAAAACTGTATTATATTTTGTCTATGTAAGCTATATGTAATTTTGTTTTTTCACTCACCATAAATAACAAAATATGAGTAGCACATATTCAATATGGCCCTGAATTTGTCATTAACGACCGATTACTATTTACTGTCTTCTTTTCGTGCGCTTTCCTTAAGACGATCTTGACTGCAAAACGCCATAAAATGACTTGTTTCATAGAGCTCGTCTAATTTTGACAAAGCTTCGAAAGTTCGTAGCTGTGCGCCTTCGCCAAGCAGACACATAGCCGACGTAGAGCCACATCCAACGCCTAACAGAGCAGATCATTTCGAGTAGAGTTCTACTTACACAGCTCAGAAAACAGGATCAAAGATACGGGGTGCTAGGCACAAACGAAGTTGTTTTATATAGCAAAATGAGAAGCATGAGTGCTACTTACCATTGAAGGAGTCATTACTCCACAATTCTGGCGTGAAGTCTTATTTACATGGCCGGCTGTCCTCCTTTCGGAATGCAAACGTTAGCACATTGGGGCATCCAGAGTAATTTCCGTAGCATCCTGCCAGATCGGCACGGCAAAAATGAAAGTTCGTTGGCACCAAGCAAACAAAAGTGTATTGCCTTGAAAAGAAAGACACAGCCAAAGAAAACGTAGCCTCTCCTTCGAAATAGGGTAGTACGCGTCACTTGAGAACGCGCTTGTCGAAAACACTTGCTTTTTGTTGCATCGATTCTTAATATTCTATAGCCAAAAAGCCACGCTCACGTTCGTCCACTACTCACACAAGTTCTTGAGGGCTTCACTGATTTCACGTCTGGCGTTTGCAGCACAGCACGCGTGAATCGACTTCAGGAACATGCTTACAGCGCTGCAGGCGAGCTAGCTGTACACCGCACTATGTGGCTTTTGCTAATTGGGCTTGCTCAGAGTGCTTGAAGGTGGCGGCTGAAGTCAGCTAAGTTACTTAAATCATCAAAAATGTCTGCCCTATGCACTGCAATGTGCGCACGTTTCTGCGCCGAAGTGCGCAACCGATGCATTCCGAACTGTCGTCGCGACCCACCCAAGCAGTAACACATGCTTTATCGAGATGTCGACTGCGCCAAAAGCTGACTAGAATGGCTCAAGACGCATCACATCGAAGCTTGTTGTCTGATACCGGTGTGGTGCGTCGGTCAATACTGACAGCCCCAACACAGCTTCTCTTATGGCCAGCCAGCGCCTGAACTTCACGTGCGAACAGCAGCGCCGCAACGCACAGCCCAGCGAAATACTACTGCCAAAAGTGTGGGACAAATACATGCGCGTTCCCGTTACTTTCATGCTTCAATACATAAAAGAGCGTTTTGTTAAAAAGAACTAAGTGGAACAGCAGTACACTTTTATGGCGAGTTTTACGGCACACATCTCCAAGCTGGCGTCATTCTGTAAATTCCTACCAAGGGGAGATGCCTTGCAAGATCACCAGTTACATTTTGTTAATTTCCAAATGTGCTCTAAAGTAATTCATTAATACGTTAGTACATTTTTCATATTTAGTCGAATATGTTATTCAATTTTTCGTGTAAGTAATGTCCGCCTCTCTGAATAATGCAGCTCAAGGACTATAATTATGTAATCTGCAAAAACTCATTTTTAAAAATTCAGTAAAACTTGAAAATGATCCCCCTGTATAGCTCTGACATACGCCCCGCGCACTGAGGTCGCAATACAGAATGCAGTTACGTAGCACAAAAAGGACGCGCCAACAATCACAAGCGTAATCTTCGCACAGTAGGGTAGAGCACCACGAAGGGGTTGTTGAAACCAAGAATAGAAAGTTATGATACCGTAGAACATATGTCACCACTGTTTCTTCTCGCACTAAATAGTATGACCTTCTATTATTCATCCTGTATTTTTCTTTGAGCAGGAAGAGTCGGTGGTTGCCGAGTTTATTTCGTTCCCTTTGTGCCTTCACCACGTGTATAGCAGCAGGTTACAGCGCCCGAGCTCGAGCTGACCTCTCCGCCTTTTAAAGCTTTCCTTTGTGAACTTCGCCGGGTTTCGTGACTGTGGGAGCTGCGGCCTGACTCTTCCCTTGTCCAATAAGCCAACCAATCACAACGCAGCAGGCGCGCCGCTGGGATGCTTGTAGCACTAGCAAATGGCGCACACCTCCACACGCACCACAATGGCGGTGGCGCCGGCTGTGCTGGGGAAAGAAAGAAAAAGAACCGGTAAGCTCGCCTTCGCGCATCTGCGACTGCGCGTTTAATGAGCAAGTAAAGGCTTCTTGCGGATAGAATAGATTAAAATTGTGCATGCTGCCTCTGAAACCATTATGTATGCGTTCAAGGAGTCCATCGTACTCGCTTGTAGTCAGCAACTCTGCTTAACAAAAGGCTCACTATAATTTGTGTACGCCCGCGCTTCCATTTGTTTGTTTCTGTGTGTGTGCGTGTGTGTGCGTGCGTGCGTGCGTGTGTGTGTGTGCGTGTGCGTGTGCGTGCGTGGGTGTGTGTGTGTGCGTGTGCGTGTGTGTGTGCGTGTGTGTGTGTGTGTGTGTATGCGTGTGCGTGCGTGCGTGCGTGCGTGCGTGTGTGTGTGTGTGTGTGTGTGTGTGTGTGTGTGTGTGTGTGTGTGTGTGTGTGTGTGTGTGTGTGTGTGTGTGTGTGTGTGTGTGTGTGTGTGTGATCGAAGTGGTTTGATCTGCTGCATTTTTTCATAGAGTTCTACTGTTAGTAACTTAAGCTGGTAGATACAACACTCGACGGTACGTTATCTTAATATTTACTTCTTTAACTTTGTGTTCGTACTCACGGGGTCCAGCAACGCTAGCATGACTCACAAATGAGCATGGCGAGATTCTTATTGAGAGCGGAGGGGCAGCGGAGGCGTAAGGAATTCGGGGGTAGCCGAGGGACCGGAAGAAAAAATGAGCACACGAAGATTCTGATAAGAAGCAATAATCGGCGGGTAAGTGATTGTACAAAAGCGAAAAAAAAGGAAAGGGAGAAAGCGTGAACTTGGCCCAACTCTGCTGTGCCAAGAAGGCGGCACGTCCTCGACTTCTGTATTGCACCTTCATGCTTTCTTTTCTTTCTCACAACCACGCTCCTCAACGAGGGGAGGCCTTCTTGCGCGGCTTGGCTCCGTGTGAAAGGAAGAGCACGGGGGGGAGGGGGCGGTGGGGAAAGGGGAGCCACTGGCGGTTCGCCATAGATCTACGGGGTACCTGGCCTGGCACCGATCGCTGAAGCGTTCCTTTCGGCTCACATGCAGTGCAATGCCAGAAAAAGCTATGAAAAACGACAAGGCGGCAGAGGAAGAAATGCAAAAGAAGTACGAAAGGTCGTGCCGAGGAAATTGCCTTCACGCAAGACAGAATCGCGCTCTTTCGACAGGGCTTAGGCTGCCTGCGCCGACTCGGGCCTCCCTTCACCTTCGGCAGGTGCACTGGTCTTCATCGCCTGACGAAATTCAGGGCCACGAACCGGAGCGTGACTCCCGAAGAAGAACGAGACAATGGCAAGGAAGCGAGAAAATGGCAAAGAATGAGCAAGTTGTCGATGGTATGCAAATTGTATCGTCTCCTCGAGAGAGAGAAAATAAATTTCATTTCCTTTTTCCTTTTCCGCAAGCACCCACCACCTCCGATTTTAACTGAAGAGCGATTTGTCGCGATGGCGGTGACGTCTATGAAAGAGGATTCAACGGGATGCATTAAGTGGAAGATGATAACAGTTCGAGCAATGACTGCACCCGTTGCTGTGGCGAAAAGCGGTAGACACCGTTACTGTCCAGGTATATCGCAGTACCAGTCGAAAAGAAAAAGATCGCCTGTATGCACTTGCCCTTCAGATAAATTGCTTCCGATTTCCACTGGTACAAGGTGGGATTAGAACTCCAGTTGAGCAATACGCCTAGTGCTTCAGTTTTCTGAAAGAAAAGTGACTATTAATCCCACCCTCCCTAAGAAACACACTTGACGACGTCTTTTGCACGTGGATTATTAAACTGTCGTGTATTAATCGTATGTAAGAGAGATCGTCGTGTCAGCTCATAGTTGTTTCCATTCTTCTCATTTTTTTGTTTCTTTTTACTGGTACTGGTTTCTTGTCAAAACTATTTGGTAATCGATGATCGACAAGTGACAACGGGCCGGTAGAGCTTATGAAGAGTATGAGGTGCGAGTGGCGAGAATACTGGGCCGGGTTGATGTAAAGATGTCATTCCAATGCCATTCCTTTTCGCATTTTGTCAATGGTCGGTCGGAGCGGCGCTCGCACACATTAAGTTATAAACGGGATCAGACGGCCATCGATGGTGGATGATAACAGTTGCATAGAATCGAGTGGAAGCAATCCTAACATTATACCGGCCATGGGCGCCGAATACGTTACCCACGTGATACACTCATAGCAGGTCGGCGACATGACTTTGCCACTGCCCGTCGTCACTAGTGTGAAAGCTCTCCGAGTATTTTTATCCAGAGTCAGTGTGAATTTCTTACATGAAAATCCTGGGCTTCAGGGAGTACCGTGTCGGTCTCTAAAGGTAGTTCTAATTGCTGTGTCTGCGGTGATGGTGGTGAGGACGATGACGGTGGCAAATAACACACCCTCTATTTCGTTGATTCAGGTCAGATGGTTGCCTCTAGGTACATTTCATTTAGCCAACTAAACCAAGTGTCCGGGTCTAATCTTGTTTACAAAGAAATCCTGTGCGTTCACTCAGTTCACAGATTTCTTCGAAGAATATGCCAGCCAGCCGATCCTTAGCGACACCTTTTTACTTATGATCCAAAAGGCAAGTTGGTGCTTGACATGGTATAGTGGGTAAAATCCTGGCTAGTGGCAAAATGAAACGCCTTCTAGCTGATAACTTCGGCACATTAAGCTTCTAGAAAATATATAATGATTACTCCTGCGTCATGGGCTAGAGAACTTTAACTTCTCTACATAGTGTATTGTTGATGTGGGTTAACAACCTACTTACAGGAAAGCGTTTCTTCAACACGAAGTTCAACTTACGTTACAATATGACCATCACTACAATTAGATTTGTAAACAAATTATTCAAATAAAAGTACCATTGCAGTAGAATATTATTGGTCCTTTTTGGTGATCGCTTCGATCCCAAGGCCTTCAATACTTTATTCTGAGGCGAGCAAATAAAAACTAGCGCCAAAAAAGTTATCACTACTTTCGTCATCATTCGACGAGGAATAATTCGGCATTCTTTCATATTTGAGGAAAGCAACAGAAATGGTTCCCTTCAAAAGAGATCTTTTACCATGTTTTCCCAATTTCGCCAGGTTCACGTGCGCTGACCATACGATCGGATAATTATCGATTATGGCATGTAATGGAAATGAAATAATTCAGAGAATTGGCGGGCATACGAGTGTCCCGCGGAGAAGAAACTATTGACCTGTTCACCGAAGGCTTTTCCTACAGTCAACATTGACGTCATCAAGTAATTGATAAACATTTATGTTAAGTGTCTCGGTAGTTTCATGCAAAAGCTCTTTCACCAGACGTATCCCTGACGAAACAATATTGTGGCTTAGTGGTGCCACCTCAACAAGGTCGGTGGATGTGTTCAACATCCACAAACACCAAAAAAAAGAGGGCTGGAAGAATGTCAATTCTCTCAACATTCTATCAAAGCGACACATGTATCCATATAACGTAACAAGCCTTGTGCTGCTGCTGTTGCTGCTTAAATAATAAATGGGGTCCAGATAATCCAGCACGACTGTGAATGAAACAGAGAGAGAGAGAGAAAAAAAGGAAGGCAGAGAAAGGCACGGAGGTTAACCAGAGGTCGTTCCGGTAGGCTACCCTGTACGAGGGGTAGGGTTAAGGGAGATAAAAAGAGAAAGAGAGTGGAAGGGGCAGATAGAGAGAAAGAGAGACGAGCAGTCGTGGCGTGCTCCTGTAATCCAGCTGCTTGGAGGCCAGTGCTAGAGGACGGGTTGAGACTGGGAGCTCTGCTCCTTGTTGATCTATGTTGATCGAGTGTCTGCGCTAAGCTGGGCATCGATATGGTGACCCCAGCGGAACCCGGTGGTGGCCAGGTCGCCTAAGGAATCAGAGAAATGTGTACTGTTGCGGATATTCTAAATAAAATTAAACTGCAACTTATCCAACGTATCAACATAAAATATAGCTTTCACGACGCCTCCTTCTGTGTCATACGTAACGCAACAAGCCTTTTCCGGGTAACTGATGCAATAAAATATTTAGCAAGTTTCTCAGAAGCGCGACGAGTCGGGTACAAAAAAAAAAAGCTTCATTTCGTTCTCCACGTACTAAAACAAAGATGATCAGGGAAGCGCGACGAGTACCAGCAGGAAAACTGTCCTCGTTAACTTGATGGCTTTGCGCCGTCAGGCCTGATTTCAATGCGATTACTTTTTCACGAACGCCAAGTGCACATTTGGCACAGTGCGCACATGCAAATGAAATGCCCGCAGGCCACGCGCGCTTGACCGACCCCCCTATAAGGCCATCGCCATGAGTGGAATGCTATGTATGACAGCGCCCAGCCACAAGTGGCAGTCTCAACTCTTTTAATTGCCTTTCATCTCGTAACGTAAGAAACAAAGCTACTAAGCTACACGTACCATTCGAGAGGGCCGGCTAGCCTGTGCAGCATGCCCAACGTAAAAGCTTTCGGGATCGTTCGAGCCACCGTACTTCCGGCTCTCGTAAACAGCAGTCGCATTCTATTCCGAGTCCAGTTTGTTGAGCGCAGATGGTGTGATAACGGGACCAGCAATAGGATGCCAGGATGCTAATAATCCCAAGTGCGCCCTCTGGTGTTTTATGCACTGGCAAACGCACTTCCGTGCGTGAGCGATTTCAGGGGAGTAGAGAATAGCATTAAGCGCTCGGAAATTTCCCTAAAAGGTCGCGAGATCTCTCCTAAAGCTGCGAACGGCTTTTCCTTTTTCTAAAGCTTCGAAAAGCATTTTTTTGCAAACAGCTAAAGAAGGAAGCAAGGTGGAAATACATTCGGCCCAGCATTGTTCTGTGGATCTCTATTCTGCTGGTGGTGCTGACGATCATGTTGCTATACAGGCGGGGTTAGCCTGGCAGACGTGGTTGGCAATTGCTCAGTAAATCAGTCCTATTTCTCACGGTAATATGAGAAGAAAGCGCGATAATTCATGAGAACTATGCGCGATCCTTCCGGGAAGACTAGATGTTGCGCGTGTTGGTGAGGAAGCCTCCTTTCCATGCTGTCGAGAAGCGTCTTCTTTTCAGGATAGAAGCGCTTGTCAGGACCAGTCCAAGTGCTTTATGTTACCCACTTTATTTCACTGAGTGCAATGTGGAGAAGCAGCACGTCCCGGTGTCAGTGTTGACAATATAAGGTGCTTGTTCGGGTGGTGTTCTGTTAATCTAAATGTGCCGAAAGAAAAAATTATTCCAGCGAATGCGTCTTAAATGTATGCTCTATTAATTTTGTCTACTTTTAGCCGACTCATTGTGTGTTATTAAGTACGTCAGAGGACACGTCATTATAAGAATTTTGAAGTGAAATGAAGAGAATTAGCGTCCCGTGCAATCTGATAGGAAGACTTCTCAGTTTGCGGCAGCAGCAGAGCAGTCCGGCCGGGAAGGCCCAGTGGCGTCGACCGGAGGAGTGGACTGGTGATAGACCATAGGAGGTGGCCCATATCCATCCATATCCATATCCATCCCCCCGCTGGCGCTGAGCCGTGCTCGCGCAAGGGCTGCAGAAGATAGTGCCACCTTTCCTCCTTTCCCCACAAGAACCACTTCTCTCTCTCTCTCTCAGGTTGCGGGATTTCTCGAAAATCGTAATTTTGTCGCGGCTTACAACTTGCAGCTTGAACACACTGCCTTTGTATGATGTCGAGAATTGTTTTTGTTTTTCTGACAATGAAACCGTTATTATTTCACTGGGAAAGGTGCCGCAACATTCTTCGGACGTGAATATTGCCATGCATTTTTTTCGCTTTTCTGTTTCCTCCATTTCTGTAGTCGATGCTTATTACATTTTATGAGCGCTGCTCTCATTCCTCCCAGATAATACAAACATCTGCTATCACTTCTTTATCACATGGCGCATTCATAGCCTGCGTAACAATAACGAGAATTCTAGGTAAGTTTGACCATATTGTTGTCGGAATTTTTGTTCAGCTTTATTTCTATAGCTGCTACCCGCCGTGGTTGCTCAGTGGCTATGGTGTTGGGTTGCTGAGCGCAAGGTCGCGGGATCGAATCCCGGCCATGGCGGCCGCATATCGATGGAGGCGAAATGCGAAGACATCCGTGTATATAGATTTAGGTGCACGTTAAAGAACCCCAGGTGGTCGAAATTTCCGGAGTCCTCCACTACGGCGTGCCTCATAATCAGAAAGTTGTTTTGGCACGTAAAACCCCATAAATTTTTTTCTATAGCTGCTGTTGCTACAATGAAGTGATCACTACCCAGATTTTCTTGTGTGTTTATCCATTTTCCATCAGGTGTGTTCTTTGTAAAAGTTAGGTCTGGATGGTTGGCTACAGGGAGATAACTAATCATTACAGATTGGGGAGGGTGCGTTTTGCTCGCACACACCCATCACTTAATAAGCAGCAGGTGGTGGCAGTGGCTTCAAACAAATACATATCCAAATCCGGTGACTTATAATCATTATTACCCAGACCAATCTTCGGCCAATTGTAACTTTTGTCAGGAAAAGGCGGACCTGGATCACATTATTTGGGCCTGCCCTCGGGTGCCCCGACATAGCCAAGAAATTCAGGATCGGAAGCAGTGGGAGACCGTGTTGCTCAGTTCGGCCCCGAAGACCAACTTTTGGCTGTCCAGCAGGCCGAGGATGCCGCTAGAGCTCGAGGGCTTCTGGCCACCATCTAGGCGGGGTTGGCCCCCCCACCAATCTGCCAGCTATATAAATAAAAGTTATTTCTCTCTCTCTCTCTCTCCGGCTGCTATAGCGAAAAACTGTGGTGTCATCGGTATCACGCACAAGAAGCTGTTACGAAATCTGACAAAAAAATACACGTGCGCGTGCGTGTGTGTGTGTGTGGGTGTGTGCGAGCACGCACAGTACCTATGTGTTGCTCCGCAACCTTGAGCTTTGCTATCGCCCCAAGTTTCGTCACAAGTAGCCCTGCGATCTCGCAATGTCAGCTCTGATGACGCAATGCTCCCCCGGTGCTGTTCGCGGCTGAAGTAAGGCAGGTCTGCAGAGATAGTTTCACGGCATGATGAATCTATTTAGCTGACCGTCACTCTGAACTCAAGACCTCCTTTGTCCAATGTTGAACGAGCTGTTGCAATCTCGTGGCTTTTTGCAGTCGCGTCAACAGTCGATTGTGCTCAGCAGAATTTTAAACGGTTGCAAGGAAATGGAATAAAAAAGACGCCTTGGTAAAAAAAAGAACAGCCATCGGGCAATGTCTTTTGGAGAAGTTCTGATGCATGTGAGTTCAATGAGTTGACTTCTTTCGTCAACCTTATATTGGAATGCTTATAGCGATGTCATAGAAAAAAATGAAAAAGTTAGCTGCACCCAGTGACCTCTTTAGGGCGTCATGAGAAAGCTGCATCATTTCAAGCGGTGCCACATCGACCTAAATATGCACGAGCCTTTCGATCTGCTAAAGCTGATTCAGTGGAAGACGCTGTAGAGAGAGCGTGGCAACAAAATGAGCGGAGAGAGTAAGATGGCGCATAGTGACAATGCAAGAAAGGCCAGCGAGGACGTGGCGACATCCGCTCATTATACCATCATTGTGGCGCAAGCCCAATCAGTTGTTTGAGTCGAAGCAAAAGCATACGGCAGCTGTGTCGACTTTGATTAACTCCTCGCAGAACGCACGCCTGAAAAAAACACTGTTGCCTGCGTTTCTCATTCCCTTCCGAAATACAGAAACTAGTTACTTTTGAGTTAGCACGTAGACAACGACACAAGAAAGAGCACCGACGAAAGGTGGACCTCCACTGCCTTTCCTGGTCGCGTCGCCTTTCGGCGGCAATTTCTCTTGTCCAAGCCCCACTGCTACCCGCAGACCTGGCACATTTGTTGCCACAACGGTGACTGCTGGCCTGCTCTCGAGCAACACGGTGGGCAGTGGGAGTAAAGAGAATGAGAACGACGTGATCACATCTCGTGCGGACAGTGTCACAGCCAACGCTGGACACAGTCGGAACTCGGGAAGCGCCACCGTTCACGCACCGTGTAGGAATGGGCGAGGCGATAGCTAATAATAAAACTAATAAGACATAACTTCACCGGAAGATGAAGGAACGAGGTGAGCAACAGCGGTGGAAAAAAACGATATCGCAAGAACCAACGATTTCGTTTCCCTCAGAGTTCTGACGAATACAAGCCTTCTTGTCGAAGCTTTGGCTGCAGGGTGTTGTACAATCGTCGATCACTAGAAAAAATTAGGAAGTACAAGGTCAGAGCGCAGTAAAGTAATCAGCACTTGTTCGCAAATTAGCTACACTGTGAAGGAACGAAGTTGGTTACATTGGTGAGACGTTTCTTAGGTGATGTAACTAAAGAAAATAATGAAGTGCTGCCTAATTAAGGAGACGAACAATAAGCTAAGGTACATCATAATGGCGGTGAATTTTGTTTTAGCGAAGCTAATTGTTGTTGTTGTTTTTTTTTTTGCTCTAGTCGAAAAAGAGCATGACGCCGAGAAATGCTAGTCACCCTAATGGGACCGTAAAACTAAGCTCGACTTGATAAGATTAGGACATCGCAGAAGGCAAAACATGCCATACTGAATACACAGTTTACCGGTAGTGTGTCGTTGCACACATTTTTTTAAGACTCATCGGGCACCATAGTATGAGGGTTATATTCAGGAGATATTTCTCTATAATAAATCCTAAATTTTAAGCCTGACAAAAAGCCTGAGTACGTCATAGTGAAAAGAAGTACACTGAGCCTTCACACGGGTTTAGGAGTTCGCATCTTCCTCGTAAAAATTGTGGAAGTCGGTTTGAGGAATGACCACAGAAGCAACGCAACATTCTGTGGGGGAAATTCGGCTTCGCGGGCGTGGGTTTCGCACTTCGCAGCTGCGGTTGAAACGCGAAAAGCGACTGACTGCCACGTATTTGCATCCAAAAGGCCCGAAGCAAAGCGCAGCGATTCTTGGGAGCACGGAGCAGCACGCTTCTTGCATTCGTGTTGGTACTTGACGCCACACTAAAAAAGTTCTACTCTTTCGATAGTTTGGCCTCTGCTCGGCGGCGCTTCTGGATTTCTATGGGCAGCTTCTGGAGTCAAGCAGTCGGGCAAAGCGGCCTCCATTTACCGTACGTTGAAAGGCTCTACCCACCCAAAAGGACTTTCGGAAGCCGAAAAAGAAAAGTCCATTCACTGCGTCGGTTCCTTCAGCACTAAGCGATCTCGCCTTTGTGCATGAGGCGAAAGGAAGGAAACGCAATAGCAGACGCGCACGGCCAAAATTTAAAGCAGGGTGACCGCCACGGAAGTGCATTTTATGCTCCGGGCAGCCATTCTCAGAATGGTCCGCGTCGTCGTATCCAGCATGTCCACCAGTCTAAGTATTACGCTGTTTTATAGAATTTTTGGGGTATTTATCTGCCGGAAGAAAATATACTGCAGTGCGACTTGACCTCAAAGAAAAGAAGAAATAAGGCGGAGAGGGGGGAGGGGAGGGGAGTGTGTAGGATCAACGCAGTGACTGCCGCCTGCAGCGTTGGCCCGTTCTCACTGCGAACGGCCTTTGTTCTTTGGCGTGTAATTTCCGAACGCTCAGGGAAGAAAAAAGGCAGAGAGCGAAGATCAGGCACATGAATGACGAGTCGCACGATGGGAAGAACTAAAGGACAAGAAACCAAATCAAAGAGACTAAGCATTCTGCTAGACTTCCCATTCACACAATTTGATGACGTTGATCGACATACCCGCAATGCAGCATCGCACTAACTGCAATGCACGCAAGTACGCTGAATTCGTTATGAACAAATACACTCAGAGTAACGCACCCGTGGAATACACACATCGCAGAATAACGCTATCCTGTAATTGTCCTACCACGTGAAGGAAACAAGTTCGATATATTCATGGGCAGAATTGTAAATGGCCTTGCATGTTGCGGCCTCGCATGCACATAAACATTAACGGTCAGATTTTCCTTGCGGTGGTCTTCGGGTCGGTCTTTCTGATTTTCGACCACGACCTTCACGTTTAGTGCATTGATTTGTTGGACGGAATCATACAGGTTGAATTCGATATAACTTTAACAGTTCTTGTATACTGTAATAGAGAAAACGTGAAAGAGGAGATGACGCCGCAGGCCTCCGTGTATAAATTTAAGATGATTCTGCAGGCCTCCACTAGATATTTAAAATTCTATGACCACTCAAATACTAAAACGGAAGTGTTTTTCTTAGAGAGCTGGGAGCGCTCTCTACATTTAGTCATTAAAAAATCAATAAGTGCAAGTTGTTGGTGCGTCTTGCAACAACGCCGGCTCCTTGAAAACAGGGATGAACCTGGGGCACGCCATATGAACGAATGGCTCCTTTCGGCGTTGATTTCTTTTCAACTGCTGGAACGTCATTGGCGCTGCTGATCTTGGAAGTAGGTGTATTGTCCATCAAGGGATAAATTTTTTATTAATGTGCGTTTTACGTGGCGTACGTTGCGAAAATACCGAATAAATTGAATTACGATAATGATGTTCTCGTATGTAAGATGGTGCGCCACATTGCTGGCTCAAAACAACCTCATGTTCTTCCATCGTAGCAGTATATCGTGTGCACTTGACACCATACTTTACACTTGTCATTCACCTTGTCATCGACTTCCCCATACAATTTCTTGGCGTCCTTTGGCCATCCCTGGCCCTGGCCCCCAAAAAACCCACGAATCATCATCACAGCATACTTGATTTTAAGCACAAGATGGAGTTTCGATTTTGGTCCGCAATGGTGAATGACATCGTCCTCTCGCGCATAGGTTACCCAGGCAGATTTGGTTTATCTCATTTATATATTTTCATATAAATGTGAAATTTATGTAAATCTTCACCGTCTAATTGGATTGAATGGTTGACATGTCAATGTTTAATATTAAGCAGTGCGAAAACATGGCGTGTCGAAGTAACAATTCGTTTCAAGTAGTTGCGTTCGGTTTCTATGCAACAGAGCACCTGAATCGCCTTTTCCTGTCATTGTATTCACGTGAGGCCGAGATGCACCTCGCATGATGTGCCTTGCGTGAGCACCCGTGGTAATCAGGCAAATTTTATTTTCAAATGAACTGTGTGCATTGCTCCGAGGCTTTCCTAATGAAACTCAAATGCATACGTAATGTAACCCACAGCATTGACTCCCGATTTTCGGTAGCTGTAGCAGCAGTTATACATAAACGGAATACAAAATCACCAGAAGTGTCCTTGCATGAATAAAAAAAAAAGAGTGAGTACATGTAGACGTTACGGCAGCGCATTTCACTGTCTGCTCGTAAGTGGTTACCAAATGCCTATCAGTCATATTACATAATCTAGTGCACAAATTGGGGTTTTATTTTTCGTGTGGAGTTGCCTCTTCTTCAAATATGCCACATCGGTATTGTTTCGATCTGTTCTGAGTTTCCTTCTTCCGTTAATTACGAATCTGAAGTCTACGGTGCTGTTGTATACTATAGCGAAAACCACTAATTCTGTACAGTGGCAGCTCACAAAAAATCTGTATTATGCGTACAGCTGAAGGTGGGCGTTTCCCCTATGGAATTCGCTCGCCTCTGTATTATCTCCGACGCATTCTCAAGAGTGTGTTCGTGCAATCATTAGCAAAATGCTTGACTCAGGTATCGTAGAATCTCCAGTGCTGTAGGAAAAAATTAGTCGTCCTAGATGTATGATTCATTATCTGTCGACCGCGAACTATAAGAAAGAGCAAAGTAGTGAATAAAAAAAGGCAAACGTGCTACGAGAGCTCAATAACACATCAAGCCATTAGGAGTATTAGTTAATTACGGAATTACGCTATCGTTTTCAAATGACGCTGAGGTAAATTAAAAGATTTTCTTTAGTTAACATATTAAAAAAATTGAAGTCAGTGTCTTAACTCACGAATTGAAACAACAGCTTCATGTTTAGTTGAGAAGCTGAACTCTTATTCAACCAAGCAAATTCAGCATGTCTCTTTCTTTTGGGGGAGGGGGATGGCGGAGTTGGGGGCTATGAATATTGGTCTCAGTGGTTGTTGATCCAAGCTCACTTTGTATTTCTTCCGATTCATCATTTATAAAAACTTTTAGTAGAGCTTAAGAAGCCGGAGTCTTCTAAGAAACTAATTTGCAGATTCCCAAAGAGCAGATAAACAGCTCACTGGTGTGTTTTGGGTGGGTACGGGGACACTTTTTCGCTTTCCAGCTATTGCACGACTGCCCCAACTATAGAATGGTATACGGGAGAAAATCTGTGCTAAAATAAGTGCTCATTTGGGGCCAAATGCACCACAGAAAGCTTGAATGTTATTCTCAGTTATTTCACAATCCAAACGAATTAGCGATAATTCTACTGATGTCCTGAAAATTAGTTTCTTTTTTCAAGCCTCTAAGCTAATAATGTATTCAGAAAACATGCACATCAGTAAATGCAACAGAAGCTTCTCTGTCTTACAGCTGCAAAGCTTCTATTCAATATTACTGGAGGACGCCACTTCGTTTGCATTGGGACTTCGACAATCAAACAGTGATTAACATGGGTGGGAATATTACGCAGATGTTATAGATATCTGTCACGTTCCTGCACCAACCCTGATACGGCCCAGAGCACAGCATTCGTTATTTCCTGATGGGCTGTCATTTAATTCTAAATTACCTTTATACTTATACACACTAAACCAGAAAATTATGCAATGCGCTGCTAACCTCTAAAATATAACACAGAAGTTTTAAGTAACCCGCCGTAGTGGCTTAGCCACTATACCATTGCGCTCTTAAGCATGAGGTCGTCGTAGCAAGTCTCGGTCGCGGCGGCCGCATTTCATTCAGGGTGAATTGCAAGAACTCCCCTGCATCATGCCTTAGGTGTTTGTTAATGATTCCCAGGGGGTCAAAATTAATACAGAATACCCCACTACAGCGTCCATCAAAATTAGACCGTGACTTTCACACGACAGACAGTAAATTAAAGTTTCAGTTTGCTCGAAATGAGAAAACAAAACGAGGGATTGCCTACGATGTAATGCAGTATGTAAATGCAATTCGAAAGGGGAACATCTGTCCTCGCCCCCCTGCCGCATCCATCGAAAATTGTGTCCCAGAGTAGTCACTTGACGACACTAAATAAAACATCTGTATAAAGAGTCACGGAGCAACTTTCGGAAATGGAAATCTTCGGATATGGCCGTATGTGTCGATGGAACCGAAAGCCATCAAACCATTGTTGAAGTACCTTAAGTTGCCAGGTCTTGACAACCATGTGTAGACACGGTGTGAATCTTCAAATGTGCATGCAACTGTGCTCCCTTAATCTCCTCTTTCTCTCTTTTCGTCCCTATACACCTTCCCCCAGTGCAGGGTAGCAAACCGGACATGTGCCGTTTAATCTCCCAGCCTTTCCTCTCTTCTATTCCTCTCTGTCTCTTCCGATTAAGCTGTGGTGATTTCGACATCACCGCTTCCGTGCTGCCGGGCTTAGCAATGGAAATTTCGGTCCAAGTAGCACGACGTCATAATAGACCTGTGCCCTCACGACGGCACGGGCCTGTTATTTAGGAATCGCCAGTTTAGCCGAGTGGGCCAAACGCTCGGCTACTTAGCGCGGGGTCGTAGGTTCGAAATGCACTACCCCCAACGTTCTTCCTTTCAAATTTATTCTATTTTTTACAGATTAATTTCTTTATAGCGATGGCCGAGATGCAGTTAGAACAAAGGCGAGAGCTTGCGTTCACAAGCAAAACACGCACAACACTGGCTTCCACGAGTGAGGGCTACGGGGCGTCGTGGTGATACCCTCTCCGCTCACGAAACACCTGGCATGCTATAGAGGGAGCAGGTGTTCCCTTTCACCCGCTCTGCTCCTTCGAGGCGTGCTCCTGACATAGCGTCGAAGCCAATGGGAATTTAGGTGCCGTTTTATGCTTGTACAGAGCACAGGTCCCGGCTTTTTCGCTCAAATGGCCATTTGATCCTTTCGCTTCAAAACATCCCGGTAGTGCACTGTCTGTACGTTTTCACAAAGAAGGCTCCCTGGGGACGCAGCGATATCACTTTTATAGCGCAAAGAAAGCTTATGATTGCCGAGGCTCACAGAAACTACAATAAGAGCGCCTAGTATCTGCCAAAGCGCATTTCTGCAGAGCGCAGTTGTTCTTGCACTGAAGTGAAGGTATCCACCTAAAAGGCTCGCCATCTCGTGCTTCCACCTGCAAAGAACTCAGTGAAGTCTATCAGCCATTCTGATGAGGAAGGAGTAAGCAGAAGTGACCTAATCCGTAGACGACATAATAAATCTAAATGGCGATTTGGTTTGCGCACCGAAATGCACACGTGGGTGGAGGGAACAAAGACGCTAGTTTGAGAAGTCCGCTGAAATCATCGACGAAAGTGGGAAAGTCCAAACTAATCACCAAGTTTGCACCTAGCCTGCATTCGAGCTCCAAAGGAGGCTCTAGTGCAAGCGCGACAAGCTTACTCACTCTACCAACTCTACAAAATGAGGTGGGAATGTAGTTATCAGGGTCACGGGCAGATAAGGCGGCTACATTTGCTTTTGCAATGGAAGAGCGGTGACAAGACAACCACTGAACAATGTTGTTCTGTCAATTACCAACTGCATAATGAATAATGCTCGTTATACCTGCAACATATGCTTCGTGGGATGCATGGTTTAATGTTAGAGTTGGCGCTGAAAGGCTGGCGTGCGCATTTATGTGAGCCTGCACAATTGTTTTATGTGCGTTATTCTTGACTATGCTTTGTTTTTCATGCGTCATTTTACAGAGAGGAAATGTTTCTGGTAACAGACAATGTGAGTGAACGTAATGACGCTGATACAGTATGCTTTGTCTACATGCACATTGTATAGCATGTTATATGACTGAGTTAAATGCGTTATTTTCAGACAATATTGCTGTTCTGCCCCTTTCATCTATTTCTTTTTTCTCTTCATACACTGCGTATTCGCTGGTGTTTATTTTTGATGATTGGGATAACTGTCCCTTCGATAGTTGATCTCCAGATGGTCTCATAGCTTATTAAACAAAACCAACAACAAGAACTGCAGCTAGGGCGGCTCACGGTTCCGTCAGTCTAGACAGAGATGCGTGCGCGGCAGACTCGTTAAAGAAGCAGTATTGTTTCCGGTTCGATAAAGCTGGAGATGACATTTACGCCCTTCTGGGTGTCCAGAGTTGTAAGACAAACGCGAAATAAATGCGCTTACCTACAACGACTGCCATGCTCACGCTGCAGACGGGCCTAGTTCGGTAGCCATGGGGTGTGGTGAACAACACTGCTATGACAACGTCGCGCTTGCCCTAGTGCCTGCAAGGCATTAAGCGTGAAATATGCTGAAGAGTCATTCAGGCGACATTTAGAATATCCGCGCTTACAGCGTCGACCACAACACAGACGCTTAAGAGCATGCAGTGCTTAAGATGGAAAAGTAGAAAAAATGAACAGAGCGAAATGTCGGCCGAACCTTTCTAATTTCTATCGCTGTAACGGCAAGAAAACTAGTTGTTGGTTGGGAAGCTATACGATGTGATATACGATAGCGTATTTTTTTAAAACATTCCTAAGCTGGTCAGTCATGTGTCAACAGGGACGCAAGTTAAAGAATAATGTCGGAATGCACGCATACGCATGTGGTACAATGCGCTTACGTGTTGAAAGCTAACCTTGAACAACGTCATCGTCCGGTTGAAAAAAGGGCAGAACGACATAAATTATTTAGGCGACTCCACCAGTGACATGCAAAGACATCATTACGAAATCGTCCTCGCACTGTTCACTTGCTTTCCGAAGGTTCAAGGCTCTCGTAATGCTGTCATTTCGTAATATGCAGACGCCGTATGCTCGAAGTGCACTACAAGTGCTGGACGGCCTGGATCCGCTTCTTGCGAGCCTCGAGTAGCAAGCACAATGGCTCTATCGCGTCAGCCGTTCTTCAGACAAGTCAAGGAAGCATCTATTATGCAATGGAATGCCCGTGGCCTGAAATCCCGCAGTGATTTTCGCCATTACGTTTTCACCAATCGATTCCCCATTGTGGTCGTCTGTGAACCGAAACTACAGAAACCCGTCCGGATCTCAGGCTATGAACCTCATGTGTCATCCACTTGTGCTGACATTAGCAAAGTGACCATCTACATACGGTGTGAACTGACTTATGTTGTTCATCCAGTGCGGCCACATGACACTAATCAGTATGTGTGTTTGACCGTGAAAAAACAAAAACTTACGTTTACTTTAGTGGGCGCTTACCTTTCTCCATCGAGTCGTTTCGATAGGCAGAGACTGAGTGACATTATAGATGCGACACCTGGTCCATGGATTGTTGTTGGGGACTTCAACGCGCATCATTCACTTTGGGGAAGCAACAAGATTACTTCCAAAGGAAGAAACCTCGTGTCCTTTGCTTGCGACCATGACCTTTGTTGTCTAAATGATGGCAGTCCCACGTTTCTGCGTGGCCGGACGTACAGCAGTTGTTTAGACTTAGCTTTTGTTTCGCGATCCCTCACTCGCAGCGTCCATTGGTTCGCAGATATAGAAACCCACGGAAGCGGCCACATTCCTACCTACCTGAAGATAAAAGGCCTCACCAAATCCGTTCCATCAAGTGTTAAACAAACAATAGATTGGCCCGTGTTTAAATCACTTATGGAAGACGCATGTCACGAAGGCATTTCATCCACACTAGAATTTGAGATCGCCAAGGCTATGCAGGATGCTATGCGCTCATATCGGTCATCAGAGAAATACACAGACTTTGATTCGGAAATACAGAGCCTCCGTGCAATCCGCCGGCGAGCGGAGCGACGGTACAGACGAACTAAATCATTATACGACCTTAGAGAGGCCAGACGCATTCAAAAGAAAATTCAGCGTCGCCTTGCTGCGTTGCAAAATCAACGCTGGAAATCGTTTTGTGAGTCTCTCGACCCGCGTAAACCTCTGTCGGTTGTTTGGAAAACAATCCGTGGACTTCGATCAGCTCCTCAACAGCGTCGTCCGTTTAAGTCTCTAGCCCTACATCAAGGACGCCGAGAAGTCGAGGTAGCCGAAGATTACTGCGCAAGGATCGCGCGTCCGGCGCTCACGTATTCACCTTGCGCACCTATTCCCATTGTGCCCCCTTGCTCCCGAGATCCTCGTATGGACGCTGCTTTCTCCTTCGAAGAACTGGAGGCCGCACTTGCTGGGTGCAGGCTATCTTCGTCACCAGGACCCGATGGCATCACATACTCTGCGCTTGCAAACCTTGGTCAAGAAGCCAGAGATGCCCTTCTTGGCCTATACAACGCATCATGGCGTGATGGCCTGGTCCCTACAACGTGGAAATCCAGTCGGCTTGTTCCACTCCTCAAGGCTGGCAAATCCCCGCTGGAATTATCATCTTACCGTCCAATAGCACTGGCCAGCTGTGTCGGCAAGGTAATGGAGAGAATGATCCTCGCATGGTTAGAATGGTACTTGGAATTTTACAACGTCTATCCAGAGGTAATGGCTGGTTTTCGACGTGGCCGCTCGTCAATAGATAGCGTTATCGACCTGGTAACATACGTACAACACCAGAAACATCTGAAACGAATCACTGCGGCCCTATTCCTTGACGTTAAAGGTGCGTACGACAATGTAGGTCATCATGCAATACTGGACGCCTTAGAAGCTGTAGGGATTCGTGGACGCACCTTTCGCTGGATATGCAACTATTTGAATGGGAGATCTCTTTTTATTTTGACTGAAGATGGACCAACGCAGCCTAGCTATACCAGTCGTGGTGTACCGCAAGGCGGAGTACTCAGCCCTACCCTTTTCAACCTGGTGCTCGTTGGTCTCGCTGATTCGTTACCGCAAACCGTTCAACTCTCCGTATATGCAGACGACATTTGCATATGGGCTTCAGGCGTGACACGTGTACAAGTCCGCGCACGACTTCAAAAAGCCTCAACGGCTGTGTCAAGATACCTAAGAAAACAAGGCCTGGAGCTTTCCGCTGAGAAATGTGCACTCGTTGCTTTTACTCGCAAATCGATGGCCCCTTATGCTTTGCGGATTAATGACCAAATTATACGATATAGCCGAACGCACCGATTTCTTGGCGTCATCATTGATAGAGACTTGTCTTGGAGCCCTCACATCTCGTACATGACAAAGCGTTTGGCCGCCATTGTGGACCTTCTTGCGTTTCTCGGCGGGAAGTCCTGGGGCGCGACAGTACCGTCAATGTTGCAGCTATACAAAGCACTGTTTTTGGGCTTCCTGCGGTACAGCTTACCTGTAATAGGAAATACTTGCACTACGAATATTCGCAAACTCCAGAGCGTGCAAGCCCAAGCACTCAGGACTTGTCTCGGTCTTCCCAAAACAACGTCATCGATTGCGACAGTGGCCATAGCCAGAGACGCTCCTTTGACAGTATACATTGATACAGATGTACTGAGAGCGCACATCCGACACCTGACTCGGATCCCCTCACACCATCTTGCTTGCTTGCCAGCAAAAAGGCCACTTTCAACTTTTGCTAAAAGTATTGCAAGACATCAATCGTACTTGCCATCAGAATTTACTCCCGCTACACGATTGTCAGATCCACTGTGGTGTCTGCACCAGCCCCAAGTTCAACTGACAATTCCAGGAATCGGAAAAAAAGCTGGAGCGCCATTGCAAGCTTTGAAACAAGCAACATTGGAGCACATTCACAACGTGCACAGATTCCGGCAACATGTCTACACAGATGGTTCGGGGAAACTCAACAGCTCTGCTGCTGCAGTCATCATCCCGGCACAATCTGAGGAAATCAAATTAAGAACTTCATGTGTGACCACATCGACGGGTGCAGAACTCGCGGCGCTCCGTGCTGCACTTGATTTCATTAAGCAGAAGCCTCCGCAACAATGGACAGTCTTTAGTGACTCCAAGGCAGCCTTCAGTGCATACGAAGCCCAATGCGCCACGGACCGAATGAACAACTGGCCTCAGAAATTCGGCACATATATCATCAAAGCTATGACAAGGGACACGACATAATATTTCAGTGGCTTCCAGGACATAGTACCATCAGCGGGAATGACCACGCCGACGAAGCCGCCCGATCTGCACATGAAAGTGGTCAGCGAGTCGTCATTCCGTTTTCGCGAACAGACGCTGCGGCTGAGTTGCGATTGATGTCCCGTGAATGTACTTTGCCCCTGTGGGACTCAAATGTTTTCACCATGTGTCGGTTGCGTTCATTGTCTCCGGACATACGGATGCACCTCCCGCCTGGGTTACCACGACGTGAACAGACCATGCTCTACCGTCTGTGGCTAGGCGTTGCCTTTACAAACGCCTATGCTTTCCTCATAGGAATGGCCAACAGCCCCACGTGCGACACATGTAACATCGACGAGACGCTCGCACACATTATCTGTGTCTGCCCGAGATACAGTGCTGAGAGACAAGTGATGTGCAGTGTACTGGACCAGTTGGACAATCGTCCACTTTCAGAACTAAAAGCTTTAGGCCAGTGCTCCGATAGGACATCCGCGTTGAAGGCCTTACACGCGCTAGTAAGGTTCTTGCGGTCTACGGGGCTTCACGACAGACTCTAAGAATGCCGCCTCCTACCGCTCTGTAGTGTACGCGCTTTGTTTGTGCTTGTCTCCCTTTCTATCTCCCCCTTCTACTCTGTTTCTCTTTTTATCCCTCTTAACCCTTCCCCCTGCGCAGGGTAGCCAACCGGAACTACCTCTGGTTAACCTCCCTGCCTTTCTCTTCATTATTTTCTCTCTCTCGTAATATGGCCGGGAGTTGAAGGAGCGACAACACAAAAACTGATGGATAAAAGCTAACACCCTTTCAATTGTATATCAGCGCACTTACAATGCAGACCTCGTTACAGAAAGAAATATTTCTGAATCCGTGCGTGCGGGCGTTGCAATCATTTATGCTGAGCTTATCCCCCTTGAATGAACACATCGCGAAATGAAAGGACGGTAGCGCAGGGAAGTGAGATCAACTTGTATTTTATCCCTAATCACGGTCATTCCTCCGAGCGTCAACATACACAAAAAAACATCGGAGCAGTGGTTCAACGGCCCCGCGATTCACGTATTTAAGGCTAGTGCAGTTCAGAAAGTGGAACAAGCACTCATGAACTCAATGCGCACTCAAGGCCACGCTTCTTTCAGCCACAGTGGTTTTGCAATATGAAAAAAAACACAAGAAACACTGAGCGTAAGACAGAGGGTGGCGTCGGTCGCGTACGGACTGAGTAGAAAGGACACCATTATTTTGAGCCTTTTTCAACATTACAGGAGCCTATGACAACGTAGACCGTGACATTTTGTGGGATATTCTGACAGGGGAAGGCTTGGGCGACGATTGTATACAGCCTTTGAGAGAGATTTACCTAGTAAATACCGTCTTCGTTGAATGGGAAGGTATGAGGAGCGAGGAGAAAGTTGATATCAACAAAGGACTGAGGAAGGGGTGCCCTTTATCCCCAGTGCTGTTTTTGATGTACATAGTGAGGATGGAGAGGGCGCGGGAAGGAAGTACTATCGGGTTTTAGAGAGAAAGAAGTTTAATGACACGAAATGCCGAGAGGTCGGCCTGAGGTATATTCCTCTAGCCAGCTACTCGGCATAGGGGGAAGGGGAAGAGGGAAAGAAAGAGGGAAGAAAGAGGTGCATGATGGGTGACGATGACGATAGAAGGAAGATGTAGAACATATGGCAAGCAATTTGGCATGCTCAAAGTCTGCAATCCAGGCCCGTAATTTTTAAAAAGTTCAGTAATGCCTTAATGGCCTTGAAACTCGACTGAGCGTCTGGCCAAGGGCCTAAAATAACGTCCTCCGACAACGGTGCGCTGTCGAGACGCGTAAGGTCCTTGACCAACCTATCACGCTCTTCCACAAACTTAGGGCAGTCACAAAGCACATGACCTATAGTCTCAGTCACATTGCACACCTCACAGTGTGGAGACTCGGTGCGTCGCATGAGGTGCACGTATCCGCGCGTAAACGCTACCCCCAGCCTTAGTCTGTGCAGAAGACTGGCACAGCTTCGTTGAATTATCGGTGGTAGCCTAAAATTCATGGTGGGGTCCAATCTCTGGAGTCGTCTGTAGCGATTATCCGGATTGTCCCAGTGCTTTGCTGCCAATTTTCGGATGACACTGGAGAGGAGACAGTTGGCGTCCGCTCTTGAAAAAGGAATTGAAAGCAGTGACTCTCGTTCTTCGAGTGCTTTCTTCGCTTCGGCGTCGGCCAGTTCGTTGCCCTGTATACCACAGTGACTAGGAATCCACTGAAATGTGATCTGGTGGCCGTTTTCTTGCGCTAAAGTGTAGAGCTCGGCAGTTTGAAGAGCCAACACTCTGTAAGCGCTTTCTTTCAACACCACTCTAAGTAGTTCAAGAGCCGATTTTGCGTCACTGAAAACTGTCCATATTTGAGGAGGCTGTCGCGCAATATATTGAACGGCCTCTCTTATTGCCACTAATTCCGTAGATGTTGTAGTCGTCTTGTTATGCAGACGAAACCGTCGAATGATTTGATGCGCAGGCACGACGAAAGCCGCACCAGACGCATACGACGAGACCGAGCCGTCTGTATACACGCTCACCGAGGAGTCATATTCTTTCGACATATATTCAGGTGTTAAATGTCTGAGGCCGACGGTAGGTATTCGCGATTTTTTAGAAATTCCGGGAATAGATAGACGTACCGGTATTTTGGACATTACCCATGGGGGCGTATGTGGAAGGTCAGCAGGGGCAAAGTATGCTGGTATGGCAGATGCTTGGCATTTAACGGCTCTTGAAAAAGTGGAGTTCTGCCGTATATCGAGTAGTTTCGATAAGGGATGACGTCCATGACGGCAAAGCAGTCGCAGGAATACTCGAAGAGGTTCGCATCGGGTTTTAATCTCCCATACAAACAGGCGGGTACAGTAGTAGAGCAGCAGCTTCCAGGTTTATTTTATGCGGACGACATTATGTTGCTGGCTAACAAGCAAAGTGGTATGCAGCGTCTGGGTAATATCTGTGGACAGGAAGGCAATAATTTATGTCTGAGATGCAGCGTTAAAGTCAGGTGTTATGGTATTTAATGAAAACAGTGAACAGACAGTGCCAATTCAGGACCAGGAAATACCTCGGGTAAAGGAATATAAATACCTTGGTATATGGATAAACGAAGTCGATAGGTACACAGGTACAGGAAAAAACAATAACAGCAAAGGTTAAGAGAAATACGGTTATTGTGAAACACAGAGTACTATGGGGATACAATAGGTGTGAGGTGCTCCGGTGTATGTGGAAAGGTGTAATTGTTCCAGGACTTACATTTGGAAATACCATTGTTTGCTTGATATCAGGGGTACAATCAGGACTCGATTGCAACTAAAGGTCAGTGGGTTGCCTAGCTTTGGGCGCTCACGGGGAGACTAGAAATGAAGCTGGGCAGAGTGATACGGGATGGAGAAGCTTTGAAGTGAGAGAACCTCACAGTAAAATTGATTATGAAGAGCGACTGAGGAATATGGAAGAATGTAAATGGTCTGGGAAAGTTTTCAGGTATTTCTACACGAAAAACACTGATTCAGAGAAGTAGGAAGCTTACCATCAAGTATGCGACCTGTATGATGAGCGACATGGCAACACAGAACATCAAGCGGAAAGTCTGAGAGGTTGCCATAATCTCATGGGTGGCGGCTATGGAAATTAAGCCTGCCATTAGTAACTACTTAAGAGGAAAAAAGAAAATCAGGAAAGAAACTAGTTATGATAACTCAAAGGGAAGCTCATTACTTTTCGAGGTGAGATCAGGATGCCTTCGAAGACGCATTTATAAAGAGAGATATGAGAAGGCAAAAGAAGCATGTGCTTGCTGCAGTAAAGCTAAGGAAATGATAGAGCATCTTTTATTAGAATGTAAAGATACCCACCCAGCGGTCGATTTCTGCATCTCTGGCGTCCCTGAAGCCCTTGGGTTCAGCGAAAGCAGGGGAGATGTAAACATGTCGGCAGTAGAGATTAGTAAGCGGCAATTGAAAGACTGGTGGAAGGAAAGTAGGGAAACGACAAACAACGAACGTGTGCAGAAACAAAGTTCACAATAGAGGTTCAGACAATTTGGTTATGGGAATTGATCGTGAGTTTTTTTTTCCCCTTTTATAATTTTCTTGCTTCTTTAGTATAGGTAGAACTTTAGGCAATATAATAAAAAGAGCTTGGTGGCGCAACCCACCACCCCGTTCCAAAAGGGCGCTCGTAGCATCCATCGAGCCATCCATCCGGAGACTTCATTACCGTAGGCAGCGAATAGGATTGAATGAAAACGTAATTCTTATTTTGGGTCAAACCTTAGTTTCTTTTAATGTGCGTTTTCGTTTTTCTTGGGCGTGTTTGTTCAACGCTTTGCTACAGCCACATATAATACGCTGTAGTTATCTCCAGAGTACGTATGTAGTGCCCTCTTTTGGTAGCTTAAGGAGCCTTGGAAAATTAGCAAACCTAAGAGAAAGAAAACAATAAAGATGCGCGATTTGTTGCGTTCGCAAGAGCATGACGCGGCTGGCGGATAGGTTTTGGAGTTAGACGTCTTGTCCTGGTCTGCAATTCGCGCACGTCTAACAACACTTGATATACGACGCATAGCGATTTAGTTATGTTTGGAACATACAATGCAATTAGCCTACACGATCGCCTGTGACTGTCAGGCATGCAAGTTCCCATTGACTGCTTCCTTTTTCTTAGATATCGTTTTCTTCTCTTCCCCAAGTGTAGGACAGTCAACTGGTAGATGTGGCTGTATATCATGCGAAACACTGGCACGTACCCACTCTGGGGTATTGGTCAAGAACCGGGTGAGTTAAATTAAAGTAGAAAAAACTAGGACACAATTTTGTCGACAGGTAAGTTAAAATAAAAAGATAGAGAGTAGAGAGACTGGCTTTATGAAATAAAGAAGTTAACTGAAAACCATAACAATAAAGCAATTCAAATTCAGTTAGACAGAAAGCAATGGAAGCTTTAAATTTTATATTGAGAGTTTAAATAAATGTCATTGGGTAAAAGAAAATCTTGGATGGCAGCGCTAACCCTCCCCTCGCTGTGCCGAAGAGTACAGATACCCAAGTATAGTAAATTTTAAGCAGCTAAATCCAATCAAAGAAGGCGGAGTGGCTTTTCTAATGTTCGGTTTCTTAGGCTAATAAATTGTCGACATGAAACGAAAAAAAAAATTCTGTGGCCGCACATTCCCTAGACATTGCACATATCTGTGAGGGTACCAGAGCAGCCGTGTAAATTAGCAGTTTAGGGTAAGTGTGCGACAGCCAAAGCCTGCTAATAGCTACTTCAGTTCTCGTTCGACATAGATCACTTTTCCAGGGGTACAAGAAATGTTTAAAATTCGAGGAATTCGTTATAGATGGCACAGAGAAATCTCGTAGCAGCATCTGCCTCGAAAATTTCGCAGATATCGTCAAACCTGACGTAGCAGAATTAGAACGCGGGGCCAACTATCGACGCCATCGTTAACGACTTTGCCATTTTATTTAGAACAAGGCCTGTATGCCCAGACACCCAGACCAAATAAATATTAGTGAAGTGCTAATGTAATGATGACTGAAACAATCTAACGATGTATTTAAACAAACACTCAAAATCTGAGAGTCATTAGTCGCTGTGAACTAAGTACTGTATAGACTCGTGTAAAGACTGGACTATTTGTTCTCTTTTTTTTTACAATTCGTACGAGCTGCGGCTCTTACACGGGACCGAACCTTTTGGTCAAAACGGTGCCGCCGCAGCCGGCGCCTTCTGCACACCCAGGACGTACCATTGCATCATACGCCAATGCGCAGCTCCCGCCATCTAGTAGCGGCAGGGGGAAGTACGCAGGGCTCAAAACTGTCGTCGGTGCGCGAGCACAGCATCGGGGCACAAAACGCCATTGCTTCTCCCTTGGGATTGTTTTTTTCCCCAAATATAGGGCTTCCGAGTTGAGGATGCGGTCTTCCCAGGGGCGCGCCCCTTACACGAGTTTATACTGTATACACAAGGACAAAGAATATACTATAATGACTACAGAATCTATTGCCGGCTCTAATTTACGAAGGGACATAACTACCGCTAACAATACGGCAAGAAAGGTGGGTACAAGGTCAGGAAGGTTAAAGGAAAATAACCAATTGATAATAGGGCTGAATATACAAATGACCACATTTTTCTTCGGCTAGAGAAGCATTCTAATTGGAATTCTTTTTTGCCTAACTTCGTTCCTTCAGAAGCTAGTTAATTAATCTTGCCTAAGTATCTAATTAGGCAAAATAAACAAAAATAGCGTGACACACTACACACGAAAGTGAGCAACATGCATTTGGTTGCGTCGTCTTAAAGTGCATCGGCATATTTTTCTTCTCTGGCTTATGTTAGCTGAAACACCTCATATATATATATATATATATATATATATATATATATATATATATATATATATATATATATATATATATATATATATATATATATATATATATTCAAAGCATTCTCTGTTAACCAACAGAGCAGTACCATGGGGTGAGCGCACGCCCTGCTCTCCGAACGAAACCCTAAATCGCGACATCAAACCTGTGCATGCAATATCGGCTTCTAAGTTATTGTTTTTTTCTGCAACAATGGTTATAATGTAACAACGCTATATTAAATTCTGATATGCAATAGTATAGAACCAAGAAATAAAATCGAAGCATCTCTCAAAGACACCGATCTCTTAATGGAAAAGCACGTGACGTTGAATGGCTTCTTCAATTTCCTCATTTTTCAACGTTCACAGCGTCATCTTCGAGAAATGATGAGGGTGAGGCCGAGGACGAGCTGGTGCCATGACTACGATGGCGTAACGAAATGGATGCACAGGGCAATACCAGTTCGCAAGATCGTAACTCGTGCAGCAGCAAAAAATGCCTTGCGCAACGAAAGTCCCAGCGCACAATGACTTCCGAGGATGCTACAAAGTCAAAGAGGTTTAATAAACTTGGTTTCGGGCAGCTTGACAGAGCTTCATTTCGAGACCCACGCAGTGGCACGAAAACTCGACAGAGTATTTCAACAGAATAACAACAGAAATATGCGATTCCTTTCTAGCGCATAGCTGAAGAAACCAGCCCGAAGGCAATAATCAGCACAATATATTTTTTTCGGTAAAATAGGCAAGGCATCGTGGGAGTGATTTCTTATAGACGTCGTGGCAATAACAGACGTCCTTGTGCGTCACAAAATTTAAATCGAGATATATAAGCGTCACCTGAACTTGAACCAATGACTGCTTCTAGGATTCCATACTGTCTGACGCCTTCGCTTTAGTGAACATTCCATATCCACCGCCATACTTGCGGATGGAGCTTGCCAACAGCTTCTCGGGCAAATTTACATATGTACATGTAGAGTACTCGGTTGGCGCAGGACAGGGGTAATTGGAGATCCCAGGGAGAGGCCTTCGTCCGGCATTGGACATAAACGATGATGATAATGCTGATGATTATTATTATCATGATGACGATGTTGTAGAGCCGCGTGCAATACGAGCTCCAACATCGGTCCCGAGGTCGAAGGGGCTCCAGGACTGCCCAACGCAATATTGGTGTATTAAATACCATTAATTAGAACTGTGTTGAGGTCTGCAATTATTTTTATCGGTGCGCAGCCGTGCAGTCTTGGAGCCCCTTCATCCACGGTACCGGCGTCGCAGCTCATATTGCACGCTACTTACATCAAAACGCAACAAAGCATACATATTGATAGCCGAACGTGACTGCAATTGAGTCGATAAACATCCCATCGCATGATACGAAAGTTGTGACTTCGGCTGCATCCAGCGGCAAAAGTTGCCTTTTCTTTTTCGCTTTCATTTTCGTTTTACTTTATTGCTGCTACGAAGGTTGTCGAAAGGTTAAACCTCAAATTTGGTTAATTCAGTAGACCGTTTGAAAAGAGAAACACTTGCTCCCCTTTGCTTCATCATTTGTTGTGACAACACATACATATGCAAGCACGGGCGCGTGTTGATGGGTCCATGTATCCGTGTTTTCGTGTTTATGCGCAGTACTGTATTGTATAAACTTGCCCAATGGTCGTCGTCCAGCTCAGCAGTAGAAAGAATGGCGTCCGCTTGTAAATATTCATAATCTCACGGCCTGGTATTTGTGGGAAATATCGAATTAGCCCTTGAGTTGTTTACTTGTAGCGCTTTCAGTAATTATTCTAGAGAAGCCCTCATTAGGGTTTGTGGCTGCGAACGGGCTCTCCTAGAACAATTTTTATGCACAAAGTGGAGGCTTATTGCCTGTCCTTATCATGAACCCTCCTGCACATCTTTTATCTCTTTTTCCTCTTCCATCTAACATCCGTAGCCACCTAGAGGGCTACAAAGCACATATATTATGTTGGGGCTTGAAATTTATTTTATTGAATGCAACACAAATCTTTTGCTTTCCCTAAATAAGTTTTTTTTTTTCTGATAAGAACAAAAGCCACGTATTAAGTTGCAACACACGAAGCGCGACGACCTCCGCGAGAACTCTGCGGGTGACCTGTCTCGGATTCCGTGTCTTGCACACGCCAGCACAACAGCAACTCTTCGAGGTTTCGACATGTTCCCAAGTGCCTCCGTCGCGACGAGCAGAAAAAAAAACGCCTCCCCACAAGTGTAGCGTCAGCAACACGTTCGTTTCCCAATTCGCACTCAACGGCGCATGAAAGAGCAGCAACGGGTTGTCTGGTAGTGCTATGACACCAAAAAAGAGTATCATAAGAAAGACGACAACACAACTCCAGAATTTAATTATGCGCACTATCCGGTTTCCACGATTCCTTGGGAGCATTTCAGCAGGTGTGGCACTGCGACGACTTGCACCTAGATTTGTTCCATCTGATGACAAAGCGTTCTGCACCACGCGATCTAAAATGAATACTCTTGATATTTCATTGGACATATAGACATGGCATAATAGACTGGCGAATTCAAGAAGTTACAAGTATGCACGCGTCCTTTAGTGTGTTTTACATATATGTGCATGTCTAACTTGATTTCGTTTTGTTTTGTATACTGGGCATATGTATACATATAGAGGGCATACCACGTAACTTTAGCCAAAGCATAAAAATATGCCGACGCACTCTAAGACGACGCGACCAAATACGTGTTGCTGACTATTATATGGAGCAAGTCACACAATTTTTTGTATTCTGCTTGACTGGATAATTAGTCAAGATTAATTAACCATCTTCTGAAGCAATGAAGTTAGACAAACAATTCCAATTAGAAAGCTGTAGAGCGCTTTGAAAAATGTACCATTAAACAGTTTGTAAATTTCTATCTGTCAGGTACCAGTGCTTTTCCGCTTAATTAAGATGCCCGCAAAATACAAAAAAAGATGCCACGTCACTTGCCCGATTGCGCCTCGTGATTGCAGCGCTCCCGAAGATTTCTCGTGCAAACGAACATAGCATCTAGCCGGGTGTGCTGCCGCTTAAAAGGCGACAGGACAGGGACGCGACAGGGTGCCACTGGCCGCTCGAAGCACTTTGCGTGTATTCGAGGGCTTCTTTCATGCTCGGAAAAACAATTTTAAGTAGTACGTATTGCGCAACAGAAAACAGAAAACCGTATCGGGAGTTTTTCATGTCGCTCTACAATTTTCGCATTGACACTTTTCGTCTAATTATGACATTTGATAAGTTGATTCATTAATTAATTAAGGTATCTCATTAAGTGGAATGAAACATAATAATTTGAGTATCTCCGAGCGACGGCAAACAACGCTATCTTGGTTCTGTCCAGCTAGGTGGCATTCGCATGTTCTTAAACTCTGGCTGAAGTTAGCTTGGACACTCTTTGTTCCAGCCATTTGTTGGCCGGTAAATGGCCCTTTGTTCAGTACTTTTCTGCGCCCATCGAGAACTCAGAACTGGTGGGAATGTATGTGTTGTGCTAGAGTAATTTGGGCGTTGTAGCTACAAAGACAGTGCACAATTTACTGGGACGTTGACGCTGTATACGACTATGTACCACCTTCGCAAGCTGTGTGACCGTACCCACAGAGACAGTTCGGTATTCTTTTTACTTCTTTTTCACTCATCTCTCAAAACCATCTTCCTCTTCCCCGTTACACGGTAGCCAACCGCAGATGTCCTCTGACAAACGGCTCTGGCTTTTCCTTGCTTTTATTTCTCTCTCTCTCTCTCTCCCACTCTACACTACATCACACTAACGAGATACAGTATTCGATACTAATAGCCCGTCGATAACCCCTTTACGTGGATCGAGCATTGCCGCTTTCTTATCGCCAAACAGTCAGCTTTTAGTGGCTACTTTTGTGCTTACGGTCATTTCCATGTTTCTTTCTTGTTTTTTTTTTCCTATTGGTTCTTTTTTTCTTTAAAATTCATACAATCTTGAATGATTTCCCCAGAAACGGCTCTGAAAGCCTTCACAATAGAAGACCACCTACATGAAACACATTTTTTCAACGGGCATTTGTGCTGCAGTAAAACTAGAAGAACTTCTTGTAGAGTTAATGTAAGAAAGCGTTGCGCATGAAAATGAGTGGCATGCTATTTCAAGGATTACGGACAGGCACACAATCGCAGAAGCCAACGTTCTGAAAGTCACATCGACTCCAAACACACTTGCTTTCACAAAACAAAAGCAGCCATCAAGGTACGCCTCCACCGAATAATGTTATTCGGCACATAGGTGACAGTTCTTGATTAGCAGTTTGCCCATAGAGCTCACTTTGAATAAGCAGGACAATTACTAAAGACCAGTTACGTGTACAACCGCCTGCCTTTTTAATTATATCGTGTGAGCACACTGCGATGTGGGCGTGCGTCGTCCTCCCGGGAACAATGTAAAAGATTACGCTTGCGCTGGAGAGTGCTTTGCGCGCCTTTAATTACTTCACGCGGTCTCACTGATTATAGCTGTTGTAAGGCGCCAAAGTGCGCGTGGTATATGATCGCTCGATATAGTTAAATACGCGGGAGGTTCTACACTGTTCTGGGACCATCGTACTTGTATTACACATATAAAAAGTCGCAATTTCGCCCGAAAGGCGCAGCATGATTGCGATAGAAAATTACCGAAAAGTTATACGAAGTAATAACAGAAGTTTAATAGGCAGTACAAACTTGTGAACGTCGGCATAATATACCTGCGGACAGCTTTCTGTGGCAATAATGAAGGGGTAACTACGGGCGCGTGGATCCTGAACATGTGTTTTCGCGCCAAGTAGTCGGGTAGCCTGTGACAATGCTTTGGTTGCTCGTAACAGGCGCTGAATCGACGCAGCTTCGATGTGCGACGGTGTCGCGTTTCCCCATGCGCGGAAGGGAAGAGCCGCAAAATAAGGGAACTTTTACACTCACTGGCGTGTTCCGCCTTATTTTTCTGTGCTAATAAGGTGTTTATGTTTTGCCTTTCGTAGCCTAGACTGACGTGAATTAAAACCCCCGACTCTTTTCAGAAGCACTCTTACTTGTGGGCGCTTTGCATTCGTAGCTTCCCCTTCATAGCCACACAAAGTTATTCGTGAATATAGCTAAATTAAAATACATGGTTTCACGCGTGGACTAGCCAACATGAACACATCTCACTCGATGACCGCGTAAACTCGCTGTCAGAACGCTGCAGTGAGGAAATGCGGCAGCAGCAGCGAGCGAATTGACATTCGTGCAGCCGCTCGCATCGAGATCCTCCGCCTTGAAAACGCAGCGCAGCGCGGACTCTGTACCCGTCGCAGAGAGCTTGAAGATAGAGCAGCCCGGCCCGGCGTGCGCTGCCTGGGCTGCCTGGAGCAGAATGCGCCCCCCCCCCCCCCGCTGCCTCCCGTCCCCCCAAAGCCTTGCCCTCAATCGAAGGCGGCATGCTTCCTCCCCGCTTTCCGCCATTGTGAGCGCGAGATTGAGCCGTGATAGCCGGCTCACCCTCGTACGCTTCCAATCGCACATACAGCATATGGCGCGCGGTGGCGATTTTATCGCCCGTCGACATTATACAGAACATCACGGCGACGCCGACGACAGAAACGCACCTGGAGTGTCCATATAATTGCTATCGCAATAAAGCATTAAATACGTTATCGCAGTAACATCTTTATATTATAACACTGCCGCTTGTACGACAGGGATGTCAGATTGCTGTGCACGCCAGGTTTCTGGCATACTCGTCTGCACCACATGGACTCATCCCTCCGATTCCTCATTCCATCTGGACTATCCCGAATTGACCAACTGTTCTCGGCGGACTGTGTATTGGAGTACGTAGCACGAATGTGTTTGCTAGCCACATGGGAAAGGCTGACAGTGCTGCCTGTGACAGTTGCCGTAGCGAGGAAACCAATGAACATGTCCTCTGTTATTGTCTTCGTTACAGCTCCCAGAGACAGTCGCTTGTAACAGTGTTGGTATGGATCGACGACCCGCTTCTTTTGGAACATAAGATCTTGCAGTGGTGGCTGGCACAATCTTTCCGCAGCAGGCAACGAAGGCACTATTGAAGTTCTTCCGGTCAAGCGACCAGGTCGAACAACTATGACATCCCCGCGTTCTTCTGATGCGTGGGTGCATGTGTATATCTTTTGTCGCTCGTTGTGTTTTTAATCATTATCGTTGAATTGAATTGAATTCTGGGGTCTGACGTGTCAAAGCCACGATCTGATTATGAGGCACGCCGTAGCGGGAGACTCCAGATAAATTTTGATCCCCAGGGTATCATTTACGTGCCCACAACGCACAGGACACAGGTCTCCCTTTTTCTTTTTTTTTTGCATTTCGCCTTCACCGACATCCTGTCACTGCGACCGGCATTTGATCCCGCGACCTCGTGCTTCACCACAACCGCTAAGCCACAACGGCAGGTTTCTTTATCTTTCAGTCTCTCGTAATCCCTTCCCCAGTGCAGGGTAGCAAGCTAGATATTTGTCTTCTGGTCAACGTCCCCGCCTTTCGACTCTCATACATATACATCTCTCTGCAGCGTGCTACATTTCATATCTTTGTTCGCCAATAAGCTACATCATAAATTTTCGTTTATTATTGTTTTGTTTTGCGAGCGCACCGAAAACGTCAAGCAAGTGTCACAATTTTCAAAAAGGCACACACTCAAGACTGCAAACAAGTGATTCGTTGCTTCTTGGGCTGTACTACAGCTGCGATGGCGCAGTGGTTATGACGCTGCTCTATTGAGAACAAGGTCGCGGGTTCGCTTACCGGCCACATCGGCCACGTTCGTATGGGGGCGGAATGCAAGAACACTCGTGCGTACTTTGGACACACGGGGAAGATTTCCTGTGTGGGCAAAAATCATGCGGCGGTCTTCCCCTCAAAGCACCTCTCATAACCCACTATTGCCTGAAACATCCTCAAAGGGAAAGGCGATACCAAATGTGTGAACACATTCGCTTGAAACACCTACAGATAAAAGCGCCTAGTGCTCGTCGGGAGTCTCTTACCAACGCGGTATTATGTTGTACAATTTGTTGCCGTGGCAGCTCGAGTGCGGTGACCTTCAATTCATCTCATTTAGGATGCACCAGCTACCGCCTGAACCTCCTTACACGCTGTTTCTGACGAGAGCACATAACTCCCCTCTCGGTTAGAAAAAGAAAACCAGCGCGTGCTTGATGTGGGACCATTAAGTGCTCATATATCACTGCCTAAATGTTTCGCGTGGAAAAGAAGACGTTTATTGTTATTCTTTTTTTTGGTACTCGAATGCGCTAATATTATGTTCAGCGCAGCGAACCGATGACTGCACTTTTGTCGCTCTTCTTGTTGGCTTCCCTCTTCATCGACATCTATCTTTGTAGTTCACTAAGGAATCTCCAAGAGGGGCTGTGATTGGTGGATGAAAGTACGCGACTGTTAAATGCATAGTCCTTCAAGGAAACATACGCAATATTTCGAGCACACCCGTGCAACTGCTGGATTTTCACAGTTACACATCCCTCCACAATGAATCTTATTTCGGATAGTCTTTAACTGAACCGCTCTTGCATACATTTATAGCGAATGGGCATGTGACATTTATCTGCGTTATACTTTTATTCTGCAATTCTATCCCCTACTTCACAGGCTTCGCGTCACGGATAGGTCCAGACGTGGGTATCCATGAGGTAAGGTAGCAAGTTGGGTAAGTCTGCTTTAAAGTCAAGGTTTCTTTGCCTGCCCGCCTAGGTTCGGAGTAGCTACCGCTGCTGCCTTCTTCCGCGGGGTCGGTTCTCATTCTATCAGATAAAATTGGGGATGCATATACAAAGCGTACATGTGTACCAAATGCAAGTATAGCAGCGAAATGGGTTATACGGCATCTGTACGGTGGCGAAAAATGTAGTGCAAGTCCGCACACATCTATTCTGCCTAGTGAAAATAACACCCTACATAAAACGTGAACATACTGGGGTCCCAGCTAACTTGGACCAAGATTTTGAAAAAACCTACGCGTTCTTCAGAACAGAAATCACGTGGATGTTGTTAGCGTTTATCTAAACTTACAGTACCATTTTGCGCTCGTATTTTTTCAGTAATTAGGCTAGGTAAATTATTTGATTTTTTCAATATAGCTGGAAATTTTCAGGCATCAATAGGAAAGTTGTAGAGCTCCACAAATATTGCCCAATCCAGGCACTTCCAAAGAGATAGACTTAGCATGGCCGTTTTTATTCGAGAAAAACAAAATCCCACGGAGTTTAAAATATACCACGTGACAGCACGCCCTGTGCGCCCGAATGCGCCACGATTACTGCGCTCTCAACCGTGCTTTGTAAAAAAAGCATCGCTCGCTTCGCGCCTTTCGTGCTTCCCACGACGGAGCTTCGCGTTGTGCTTGGTTCCGAGAAAAACGCCAGTGGGGTCGGGTGGCAGTTGAAATACAGCGCGGCTCCCGTTTATGCGGCGATAATTGAACTCTCACGCTAGCAAAATGCATGTGGAGGAGAAATGACAAGCTCATGAGTTCGAATTTGGGAGCAAGACCTCAACAAGGCTGATAACGTCGTGTGAATTACGCTGGTTGTCACAGAAGAAATAAATGTAAACTGACACGGAAGGTTGCTTTTTGCTTCCTGTCCACTACTTGTCGGCAGAGAATTTGTACTTTCATATTACTAACGTGCCTTTTGCACGTCGTACTAAAGTTTCACACTGATGGCTCTTTTCATGGATAACGGCTGTAGAGATTTATTCGCTGTGATGTCTCTCTAAAGAATGGGTTCAAACAAGTCACCCTCAGCCATAATGCAGTATTGGCACCTTTTGAGCACGTTCGATGTAGCTTTTTTGATGACGCAAGACGGTATCTCGCTGCAGACCTCAGCAATCTCTGCCTTTAGCGCTTCTGGTGTAGTTGTAGGTTCGCGGTACACTCGGTCTTTCACAGGTCCCCACAAGCAGGAGTCAAGAGATGTCAAGTCCGGTCACCTTGCAGGCCATGCCACTGGTCCATGCCGCCCGACCAACTGTCGATTGAAGGCTTCGTCAAGCCAAGCTCGGGCAAGGCTGCTGCAGTGAGCTGGTGCATCATCCTGATGATCCCAATTTCGCTTTAAAAACGCAAAAGGAAGATCACAGCAAAAAGCTTCGACTGGCCCTTCCAAGATGTCGTTCACGTACCGCCAAGCAGTGAGCATGTGGTAAAAAAAACATGGGGCCAATTATTCTTCCGTCAAACATACTGCACCCCAGACTGAATGACCATTGGTACCGGTGTCTGGTCTGCGTCAGCCAATGCGGGTTCGTATCACCACAGTAATGCGCATTAAGGATGTTGACTTGAGAATTTCTGGAGAAGGTTGCCTCATCTGTACAGAGCACTTTGTCAACAAAATCCGGTATTTCGGTACAAGGATCCGGTATTTCGGTACAAGGATCCAATTTGAGAAATCAAGCCGCCATTGAAAGTCTCTTTCTTTCAGCTTTTGATGCAGTTGGAGGTGATACGGATGCATTGCAGCCTTCCTAATAACTCTTGACACTGAAGGCTTTGAAATGCCGACCTCACCAATCACATCGCGCACGCTGGAATGAGGGTTCGCAGTCTTGAGAGCCAAAATGTCTCCTTCAGCCTCTTCACTGATGGTCCCCTTTCTGTGCCGCGTCGTCTTGAAGCTACCTGTTTCTTTCAGCATCAAGTAACTCCTCATAATTGTGTTCGCGCTAGGTCTTCCCCCACATTGCCAATTTCGGTGTACCTTGGCAGGTTTCCTTTTGTCCCCCCGTGCCACTCCCAAGGCCAAGACCATGTTCGTCTTCCGCTCGCTTGAGTACGGCATGCTTCAGGCACTGCAACCAAATTCTCCGAAGCGGTGGCGCGGCACGACAGTAATAGACAGTCAAACTAACATGCATCTAAAAGCTGGCACAGCTTGGAAGAAAAGCGTCGTTGTAACAAATTATGCACTCTCTCGCACAGGTTCCATATATATGATGCAGGTTTTGTGTGTATTTTTTCTATTCCGCACCGACTTGAACGATGGAAATAAACATTGCTCTTCTCGTCATATCGGAATAAACGGCTGATGACGGCGCGTTCTGCGGCAACAGGCGCGAGCGCGTGCTGACTAAACGCTTTTTCGGAGCGCCGTCGCCAGCCGCTACCGGTAATGTGAGAGCCGAGCAAAGGTTGAAGCCCTTTCTCGTAAGCGAAGGGAAGGCGTTGTTTTAACAAATCACTCATGAGAGCGCTGTAATCGCGGTGCGTTCGGGCGCACAGAGCGGGCTGTCACGTGGTATTTTTTAACCTCCGCGGGCTTTCGTTTTTCCCCAATGAAAACGGCCACGCTAAGTCTATCTCGTTCGAAGCACATGGGTTGGGTAATATTTTAGAGCTCCACAACTTTCCTATTGATGCCTGAACGTTTCAAGCTATATTTCAAAAGTTAATTAATTTATCTCGGCTAATACTTCAAAAAAAGGCGAGCAAAAAATGGTACTGTAAGTTTAGATAAACGCTAACAATACCTACGCGATTTCTGTTCTGAAGAACGCATAGGTTTTTTCAAAACCTTGGTCCAAGTTAGCTGGGACACCCTGTATGTTGCGGGCTCAAAGATATCTCTAAACAATACCGATGGTTTAATGGAATCATCATTATCATCATCAGCAGCAGCAGCGGCAGCGGCAGCGGCGGCGGCAGCAGCAGCAGCACCAGCAGCAGCAGCAGCAGCCTGGCTACGCCCACTGTGGGTCACAGGCCTCTCCCATACTTCAACTACTCTGGTCATGTGCTAATTGGGGCCATGTTGTCCCTGCAAACTTCTTAATCTCATCCGCCCACCTAACTTTCTTCCGCCCTCTGCTACGCTGCCCTTCCCTTGGAATCTATTCTTTAACTCTTAATGACCATCGGTTCTCTTCCCTCCTCATTACCTGTCCTGCCAATGCCCATTTTTTTCTTCTTGATTTCAACTAAGATGTCATTACCTCGTGTTTGTTCCCTCACCAAATCTGCTCTTTTCTTATCCCTCAACGTTTCGCCCATCATTCTTCTTTCCATAGCTCGTTGCGTGGTCCTCAATTTCAGTAGAACCATTTTCGTAAGCCTCCAGGTTTCTGTCCCGTAGGTGAGTACTGGTAAGACACAGCTGTTATACACTTTTATCTTGAGTGATAATGGCAACCTGCTATTCATGATCGGAGAATGCCTGGCAAACGCGTCCCAGCCCATTCTTATTCTTATTAGTATTTCAGTCTCATGATCCGGATCGCGGGTCACTAGCTGCTTTAAGTATATGTATTCTCTTACCACTTCCAGTGCCTCGCTACCTATCGTAAACGGCTGTTCTCTTCCAAGACTGTTAAACATTACTTTAGTTTTGTGCAGAATAATTTTTAGACCTACCCTTCTGCTTTGTCTCTCCAGGTCAGTAAGCATGCATTGCAATTGGTCCCCTGAGTTACTAAGCAAGGCAATATCATCAGCAAATCGCAAGTTACTACGGTATTCTCCATTGACTCTTATCCCCAATTCTTCCCAATCCAGGTCTCGGAATACCTCCTGTAAACACGCTGTGAATAGCATTCGACCGATCGTATCTCCCTGCCTGACGCCCTTCTTTATTGGAATCTTGTTGCTTTCTTTATGGACGGTAGCTGTGGAGCCGCTATAGATATCTTTCAGTATTTTTACACACGGCTCGTCTACACCCTTATTCTGTAATGCCTCCATGACTGCTGAGGTTTGGACTGAATCAAATGCTTTATCGTAATCAGTGAAAGCTATATATAACGGTTGGTTATATTCCGCACATTTCTCTATCACCTGATTGATAATGAGAATATCGTATATTGTTGAGTAGCCTTTACGAAATCCTGCCTGGTTCTTTGGTTGACAGAAGTCTAAGGTGTTCCTGATTCTATTTGCGATTACCTTAGTAAGTACTTTTTGGCAATGGACAGTAAGCTGACCGGTGTATAATTTTTCATGTCTTTGGCGCCCCCTTTCTTATGGAATAAGATTATGTTGGGGTTCTTCCAAGATTCCGCTACGTTCGAGGTCATGAGGCCTTGCATATGCAGGGTGGCTAGTTTTTCCAGAACAATCTGCCCACCATCCTTCAACCAACCTACTGTTACCTGATCGTCCCCAGCTGCCTTCCTTCTTTGCATAGCTCCCATGGCTTTCTTTACTTCTTCCGGAATAGCACATTATATTCAACCAGTTCCTTTATTTACTTAATTTTTCTTTATTCTGCCATTCAGTATGTGCAACTGACTGGGGACCATTCATGACCAATCCTCGAAAACTAGCAGGTGCCACTGTAACACAAAAGGTAGAGAAATATTAGATGCAGCAATATAGGTGTGGTACTTCACAGTGCGTGCTCCTGTCATCCCCATTCTTCCCTCTACAAGCATTATACATAGTCTTCGATAGTCCTCGAGACAACGCTGCCTTAGACATGTGTCCCTGTGCATCTACCTAATATGTGTTTGCATTGCTCGATAGCTTGTGCAGTGCCTAAACAATAATTACATGAGAATAGAGTTGGGATCATTGTGGCTGATTACCATAAATCTTTCGTGAGGTTGCATGGTCCAGTGTAGTATCAACGTAAACACATTGTGCACACCGTAGTTATTATTGAATAGCAGTTATATGGACACTCCAGGTGCATTTTTGCCGTCGGCGTTGGCTTCGCCGTGAGGCTCCGTATAAAGTCTAAGGACGCCAAAATCATTGCCACGCATCCTATGCTGTATGTACGAGCGAAAGCGTGCGAGGGTGATCAGGCGATCGCGGCTAAATCTCGTACACGAAAGCCAGGAAGGCGGGGAGGAAGCGCGCTGTCTTCCATCGCGTGTAAGGCTCCGTTGTTAGGGTAGCGAGGAGGGGCATGTTCTACTCCGGGTGGCCCGGGCAGCCGCGGGTGCCCACCGACCGTATCTTGAAGGCCATCTGCGAAGGTTAGAGACCGAAGATGTGCAGCACAAATCTCTCCTTTGATTCAACAGTCACCAAATGGCTGCATCTTGCGATTCAAAGGCAACTCTAAAATCTATCTCATCAGGTTTGCGCTGTGGCCCACATAAAAAAAGTAGTGTCAGAAATAAGAACACATATTTGTCATTTGGAGGAAAGAGGTCAGAACATAACATTTCAGTGGGTACTGGGGCATTACCGAATCAGCGGCAGTTAAAGCGTCAACAACTCCTTTGGCGCGGCACACGGAGATGCTGGGATCACTTTGACGTCGACGTACAGTACGGGTGCAGCGTGGCTGCCCAGCGTTTTTACCCATACCATTACGTTAAAGAAATGACGTTCACCGCAGTTTACTATTGGTTCCAACATGAAATGGACCACATAATGAAGATTGTAGATCGCGCTCGGTGTTGTGGCACGTAAAGGTACTTTACTGTATCGCCTGAGAATAGGTATCGCTTTTGCCAACGCCTATTTATTCCTAATGGGAATGGTGGAGAGTGCCAATTGTGACACTCATGGCACTGAAGAAACTCTAAACGTCCCTGTTGTGCGACTACCCATCGTATGAAGGTCAGAAGCATGCCCTTCGAACTGCGTTAGGGACCTCAATGACAGGCCAAAACGGAAGATAGTGGCCTCGTGCGTCTGCGATCTGCAAGCCACGAAAGCCCTACTGACCTTCTTGAGGTCCACCAACCTATATATGGCTGCTTGTCACAAACTGAACGATGCACACCGGTGCATGTGCGCGTGTTGCACAGTGTGAACTCTTCCTGTTTTCTTCTGAGCTTTCTCTCCCTGTTCCTCAGTACAGGTTAGACAACCAGGCTCGGCCTGGTTACCCTCCTTGCTTTTCCCTCACCACTTCTCTCTCTCTCTTGTTTCATTTTGCTTGCGCCCTTCTATTCCGCGGCCATAAGACGAATAAAAGAGTAACGCCGGTTAAAAAATTACGACGTTCCTAACTCCAGGCAACCCACTTAAATATTTTTACATGGGAAAGAGACCGCTTTGAACTACATATGCATTTTTCTTTGATGATAGCACACAGTCTTCTTGGCTTTCCACATTGGGTCAAAGTAAGTTCCCTATTTGCAAGAACGGTTTTGTTGCTATTTGCTCCCGCTTGTAACTTAGACGTCTGTGCAAGATGTTAGCTAGAGAAAATGAAAGTTAAAGATAACGGCCCACAACTAAACGTGAACAAGAAACACACCAACAAAAATTTGGGCGGTTGCCTAAATGACAACTTAAAACGTACTGCCTGAATAGATCGGGAAAAATATTCCACAATATAGCACTAGGAAAGCCACAAAATACAGTTCGTCGGCTTTCATTTGCCCTGCGTGGTTGGGTTCCAAGAGACCCCAGAGCAAACAACCTGTTTTTGCCCTTCTTTCATTCTTCTCGCATTTTTTTGTTTATATTTCAACTTTTCCGCGCCCTTTCTTTCTTAGTTTTATCTGGCTACTTCTCACGCCCGGCACTGAACATTAGACGACGCCTTGCACGAAATTCAGCAGAAAACGTGCTGCCCTCCTCATTTACGCTATGCTGAAACCGGGTGCTCTAATTGAGCAAACACTGATAATGTGCGACAATTCATTAAGGGATTGTTTAAATTGCGTCTGTTCACTGTTCCTCATCTCTCTTTTTCTTACTGTGGCTCCATCAGTTTCGGTAGCTAGAATCAACGACGTCTTTTCGTTGCAACATTACGCGCGTTTTTTTTTTTTTTTGATTTGGATATCTTAGGACCGACTGCAAGTTCAAATATTAGCCTTGGACGATAAGCGCAGAGAAAAACAAGAATTTATGGCAAAGCGTGGAACTAGCGCACTAGAAGCAACGCCACAACATGGTTCGTGTCACGCGCCGATCAATACCGCCTTCAGCAAACACCATGTATCTCCGCACCAAATCGGCTCGTGGCAACAACGATGAAGTTACCGTTTAAATACTGAGTGTGGGACATATGCAATGACGAGCAAATCTGCAGCTTCGGTTACGGAACTTAACCTTTCTGTCACAGTATTCTTCTCTTCCATGTCATTGTTTAGCGCTCACGCATCTTTATTTATCCTTGCCCGTGCACGGGGAATCCGACGTTCTCTGCATGAACTAATGCTGGACGAAACCCGCAGTTGCCCGTGTGCGCGGCCGGTAGCGACACTAATCAAACTGCATGCTTGATTGTCGATTGTTGCGTAGGTTGAGATGACGCCCACGCGCCCCGACGAACCACGGCAAGGACCCCACAGCGACCTTATGCCATGTTTATTACATACAGCAGCCTCAGTGGCTGCCCGTAGCAGCAATTCTCAGCTGTCTTCGCTCTAGCAAGATAGTGATTGTTTAGCTTTTCTTTTTTTTTTCTTGTCAGAGCGCTTTTAAGAAAAGTGGGCTTTTATGTGGCGTTATATGCGACCATCGAAAATAGTTGTGTTGTTATCTCTCTCTCTCTCTCTCTCTCTCTCTCTTTCTCTCGCTTGCCGCTAGATGTGAACTACGCGTTTTGATAATTGGGGGTTATAGGGGCAATAACTTCAGATGCGGTGTTGATGTAAGTCAGTAAGAAGTCCCACTTCACTCTCTGTAGCCAATGCTTGACGTGACCTATGTGAAACCAGGGTCCATGCTCTTTTCGACGTCTTCCGTGACAGGGGAGTATAGATAACAGAGCATTTGTTTCACGAACTCTACAACACGCGCCCCTCCATTCCGCTTTCCTCCAACAGAGCGAATTTTCTCTGCAGTAAAGTGACTGGAAAATTCGCTGTGTACTGTCATTGCTCCATTGGGCAACGGGACGCCGTTGTCGGGAACGTTTTGAAGATTTACTGAAGATTAAAAAAGAGCCGAGCTCTCGATTACCATGACACCAAAACGGTGGCGTATAAACGTGCACCGATATGTCACGCTTTGCGTTTCACTTCGATCTATATGATTCACCAACCATGTGCGCATTTCTGAAACGCACTTGTAGAAAGCACAAGTAGAAACATTCCGGGCCACCGTAGGAGCGAGTTATTGTTTGAGCGCCAGACAGCCATCCTCGATCTCGCAAATCCGCTCCTTCCAGATGCACATTTAGATCACACACAAACACGTGGTTTCTCTTCGCTTGCGGGCTCGGTTGACATTTAAGAACGAAAGCAAAGTGAGAACACGGTCCATGTGAAAAGTTGCGGTATCACAGGCGCTCTGCGAAGAGAAAGGAAAATACGTGCACTGCCAACGGAGTTTACCTAAAGCGTTCTAGAATGTTTTGGCAGTCAAGGCAGATTGCGCACGCGATAGATCAGTGAAGCATGGTGTAATCAAATCATCGCTTATGCCCAATGCTTCCGCTTGCAGGGTCTCTTTCATCGATGATCGCTTTCGATCTGTATTTGAGTATACGTACACTCTCTCTACATTATTTATTATATTCATTGCTTTCACTATTGATTTTATGTTCGGGGAAACAATTTACTGGCACCGTCTCCTGGTTTACTTTCCCATAAAACTTAGCTTCTGCTTTACGTTCTGTTCTGTTTTTCGTTACAAATTCTAGTATGGGTAAATGAACTTATTGGCCTAGAAATCTTGTTCGTTTAAACCTTTTTACAGGCTCCTAGCAACTAGTGCACGTATTCAAACACTCTTCTCCTGTCAGAAGCACCAGCAGATTGAAGTTAATTTTTCGTTGTTTGCAACACTCTTCAACTGCTCGTAGCTGAATTGGTTGGTCAGCTTCTATTAGCGATTAGTTAATCAGTTCATCTGCGTTATGAGAGCTTGGTCCGAGCTTAATACCCGCTGGGATGGCCTAGCGACTTTAGTGTTACGCTGCTAAGCATCAAGTCGCGGGGTCAAATCCAGGCCATGGCGGCCGCATTTCGATAGGGGCCAAATGCAACAGCGCTTGTGTACTGCTGCTTTGCGAGCGCGTTAAAGAACCGTGGGTGGTCAAAATTAATCAGAAGTCTCCACACAACGGCGTGCCTCATACTCAGGCTTCGGTTTCGGCACGTAAAAGTCCAGAATAAAAATGAATTAATTTCCGAGTTCCATAAGATGTGCAAATATTTCTTTAGGCTTGCTCATTCTTTATTCATGTTACCTTTTAGCTGACTTGACTATGGGCATTCTGTTTTTTTTTTCAGCATTTGAAGTGCCTTTTGCAGGGTTAATGAGCTTGATGCAGCTTCGCCTATTCCTGTAAAACAACAGTCCCTGAAAGCTTGTTTCAGAAAGTGAAAGTGCAGAAATGTCCCATATAAAGGATTGTACTTATGCCTACAAACGTGGCAGTGTATATTTGGGGCTGCCAGATTATGTATGCGCAGACTATGTATGTGAGAAGCATGGTAGGTATCCTCATATACGTAAAACTATTTTGTAGTGTAGGGTGGTCCTTTACGCTTTTTATGTATACGTAAAATGCAATGCAGAGCCTGGAATGAGCACTACATGAATAGGTATAACTAAAATCTATTAAAGTTGAAAATCCACGGACCTTTAAGTTCTGAAACCATATTATTGTTATTATTCTATGTTTACAAGCAGGGACGAAGCTGCCTCCACCAGCGGCACTATACTAAAATCATCTCTACTTGACTTACCCTCATTCCCCAGAGTGTGTGTACATATATATATATATATATATATATATATATATATGTGCTAAGTGCTGAGCACTATGTCCCCTTAAGAACAGTGGGACAGTTCCATGCTTTTAGAAAGTATGCATGCATAATACAATTCTTTTTGCAGTGAAGCTTTCTATGTCTACCCTCCCGGGTTTGGTGTGAATGTTGCTGCTCTCTGCTGCTGGGTCGGTCAGTATCTCGGCGGATACCTTGGTATATACGCATATATATATATATATATATATATATATATATATATGCGTATATACCAAGGTATCCGCCGAGATACTGACCGACCCAGCAGCAGAGAGCAGCAACATTCACACCAAACCCGGGAGGGTAGACATAGAAAGCTTCACTGCAAAAAGAATTGTATTATGCATGCATACTTTCTAAAAGCATGGAACTGTCCCACTGTTCTTAAGGGGACATAGTGCTCAGCACTTAGTGCTCTTATACAGCTCTTTCGCATCGGCTTTGTTTACCACGGTACGAGCATTTTATTTAAGCTGAATGATCTCCAATATAAAGTCCTTAGTGACGATTTCAATCATTTTCATGACGTCCCACGATGCGGCAATTCTTCGATGAGGTGATACGTGTCGTTGTACTCATGACCACAGTCACACTACGCGCGGCCATTGAGACCCGCCGTGAACCGACAGAGTCATCGATCTTGAACTCGACTGCTGGACATAATTTGCTGGGGAAACGTAAACCCATTTTACCGAAAAGAAAGCATAATAGCAGAACTTCCAAAATCTTCAACAACGAACGCATTACATAAAATTGAATTCTGGTTATACAAGTGGTCGTTTCAACACATCAGCGCATTTTGCTTTGAAATGTATGTTTGTGTTCAGTACATGATAGGAATTTTAAACCTCCTGAACATATAAATGTAATAGTGCTACTAGGAACAGAGCTATCCTATTACAAAGTACGCCGCATAGCACATGGAACGAAAGAAACCTGTAAAATGTAATGAAATACAAGCATTGACTGGTGCAACGTAAGCACAATGTCTTCCTTTGGAAATATCGAAAGCGGCGATAAACTCCACTGATCAAAATCGGCTCCCTGAAGATCAGTCGTCCGTACCTCCTCCGCGGCGAGGTTTTGAAGGAACACCTTCAAAAGCACCGTAAGACCTATTTTGTACTTGAGGTTTCAAAAGAAAAGAAATAGGCTAAATGAATGAAGGGCAGAGGCTCTCTCTAAACTATTGCAGCCGCAAACCAAAAACGCACCCCTCTTCGACAAGAGTCTGACAATCCACGCGTACCCCACTCCAAAGTTTTGTATCAGCAGATTTGGAATTGAAAGCGACCGGGGCGTTCTCCCGCAGAGCATCTCTACTACCGTGCATCGACGCAGGAGTTCAAGCTGTGGTTCATCCACTGCAAACAATGTTAGGTGCTCTACAGGTCTGCCGGCGTATAACGTGTTCCCTGGATCACTATGGCTTCGGAATGCCGGTACTTCTCCTCGCAGCATCCCACAGGCTTGACTGAGAAACTCTGCTTGATATTTAATTATGCTGCCTACACTGAACCCCCAATGCCACCGTCTAATTCCTAAACCTCTCTGTACTCTAACGTTACGGAAGATCAATCGCACTTGCTCACTCGCGTTGTGTCTGGGAGCTGCACGCTATTAAAGGGGAGAGAGAAAAGCATATTATAACTCTCTCTCTCTCTTTCTCTCTCTCCTTTTTTTTGTTTAAATTTAACTCAGTTTCCGTTGGACTCAGCCTTCCGAACGGGCCCATGTGGTGCGAGAAACACAATTCCCCGCGGCCGCAGAGGTCCGTGCGGCGGCAATAATGAACGCCCGGGTCCGGCAGCCATCTTTTTCCTGCCCTCTTACGCTCCCTAGGGTTCTTTTAAAAGACTTTCTTCCACGTTCCTATCTTCCCGAAGCGGTAATGCCATCCAAATTCATTTATATTGGAAGCAACAGCCGCAGCAGCTGCTGCTGCTGCTGGTTCAGCTGTTGTAGCTGTGCTCAACTGCTTGTGCGAAACGTTTATTTTCTGCACGGCCGTTTAAATGTCGCCCGTACGACATAACCAAGAATATTCTAATTGATGTTATTTCAAGAACAATGAAGTGAGCAAGATGCAGCGGCCACGACGTTGACACGAACGCCGCTATGGTATAGCAGTCCTATAAGATATCCCCGTGGCTCCTTACTATAGCATACCAAGCCTCCCTCTCCTTAGCCACAAGCATCTTCTATGCCCCACACTACGGGAAACACAGAACTCGACTTCGTAAACGTTTATGCATACTTGTTCTATTTGTAAAGTAGAATAGAATAGAATAGAATAGAACTTATTGACAGGAAAGACAGAGAGGTCGACATCTTTGTCTTTCCGGTCAATAAATTCTATTCTATTCTATGTACTATTTGGTTGTACTTTATTCTTTACTGTGTATGTAATGTAACTGTGCACGCAATGTCTCTTTAGTATTCATAGTGCACTTCATTAGTCATTGCTCTAATCTTATGACAGAAGCATACAACGCACTTTACAGCAACTGCTTCTTAAAGCACCTATACATCCATGTCACATCTACCTCTCGTAATTCATCGCTACATTGCCAACTCATTAACACTAGCCTTGGCGTTCTTTGGCCACACTTGGCCCTTGCGCCACAAAACACCAGTTTCATCATCAACACCATGTGACTGTGCAGACGAGACAGTTTTTGTAACCCTCAACATTGACTGGATAATCGCATATCACTGATACAGTGCACCGTATATTCTTTAACAGGATACACTGTAATTAAGTTACGCTATATTCTCGGCTATTTTCTTCTTTCTTATTTCTCTTATCTTTGTTTTCGTTTATTTTGTTTATTTCAGAACTTCCATCCTGGCTGGAGTTTATTTTTTAATGATTGGGATAGCCGGCCTCTAGGTTTAACAACGCCTGATACGTGCCAACTTCTATTAACTTGTCCTTTTTTTAATGCAGCATAGTTTATTAAAAGTATTTTTTCCTTATTTATTGCATTGCTAGAGAACTTGCCGATTGACTGCCGGGCTTCACCGTCTCTGTCGCTAGCTAAGAGTCATCGGCGGAACTACTTCGTCAGCCGCGTCCTCGCCTACTAGCAATGGCGCCGGTAGACGCTTTTATGTCTGATGGCAGAGCACTTTTTATCATGTTCATGTGACACGATGACATTCAGGTGGGTATGAAACTCTCAAGGTCATCCTGGCCACGAATGGAAAGCGGACGCCATCTCCTTACTTTTCAGACTGGAGTAGCAGTTCACATGCCAGTTATTGCACTATAGACTCATTGGACTTACACGAACAGTTGCGCATAAAAGCCTTGTTCTTGCGTTTTCCGGACTTAAATATTAATACAGGCCAATATGTCTTTCCTTTTTCAATATGGCGAAGCATTATTTTTCCCAGTCCCTGCGTTTCTTCGTATACGGTGACGCGAATAATGTCGTCGAACCGACCTATACTAACTAGTGTGTCAGATCAACTCTCTTATGCGCACTGAAACCATAAATCACTTAATGAGGCCACGTCCAAGGCACACCAACCTGTTAATGGAATAACGCATGACAGTCCACATCTTCGCTAATTTTTAATATTTGAGCTACACTCATGCTCCGGCTTATGCTCCGGCTTATGATCCGGCTTATGATCCGGCTCATGCTCCGGCTATGCTCCGGCTTATACAGTACAAATGTTTTACCAACGATGGTTGTGCCAGCGAGGGCCTTTCTTCAGTCCGTAATCAAACGTCAAATCACGAGATATATAGACTGCTCATAATATGTTGGATTTCAGGTATCTCGAAAGCAAGCAGACTTCTTTACAAAATAACAAATTTATAATATCTGGACAACCTCCACCTTGGACAACAGGGCGTGTGCCACTAAGTAGGCTCTTGTTCATGACCAATGGTGCAGAGGAGGTACGGGTCATTATTACTCAAGTGACACCAAATTGCTTAAATATATTGACATATATGGGGCTCATACACCTCTCATCACTTTTCTTCCCTCAACAAGCGTCATATACCGCCTTAGTCCTCGTCACATCGCTGCTTCGACACCTCCCCCTGTGCACCCGCTGAATTTCGCGCTTCCAATGTAGATGAACTTGTGAATGGTGTACTGTATAAACATGAACATCGCGCGAGATCAAAGCTGTATCCTGTTCGGAACAACGCCATAACGCTTCATTGCAAACATACAACAAGCCAGCCGTCAACACGCTACCGCCATTATACTATCGCCATTAAGCGTCGTAACACATACACGCTCGCATCACGCATACCTATTTTCTCGCCTCACACAAGCATGTGCGTCCGGCTGGTTACGCTTTGCAGAAGCCCAAACACTGCTTGATAACCAGCTAACTCCAAATCGCGTCGCAATACATCGATTCCCACAGTACGTGGGGATCTGCTATACGTATTTTTTATGGCTGTCTCTTCTTTTGTTATTCACCTGTTTTTTTCTCTCGCTTTTTATTTACTTCTTTTTTTTTCCTTTTTTGCTGAAGCTAAATTGCAGGCTTCTTGCCCTGCCTTAAACGCAATACTCGAGGAGCGGCAGTGACGGTTAAATGCGCCTCGGGCATATCGAGAGGTATGGTATTATTGCATCGTAAATCTCAAATGGGGAATGTCTCAGTCTACATTTCTACTGATACTCAAACCATGCAAGCCTAGTTTGAAGGACAGCGAAAAGTTCTCGCAGAAAAGTATTGGAAAGTCACGGCAATTCCTGATCATTTGAGTACTCGTACGCGCTCTCTCCGCAGAGCTATACTCGCTTCGCTAAAGGCAACGCATCCGCCCTCGGACGGCACGCATTTAGTTGCCACTGCTGGAGCCCCCACACACGTGATTCTGTTGCCTGCGGGGTCATGGAGGAAAGAAAATACCAGGAAGAAGCGTCACGTGATAACACTAGCCTCGGCAAGCCAACCTCCTCTAACGCCACCACTTCGCTCCCGGGGCCTTGTGCGTGGTGCTTTTTGGGTAGGAGTATACTGTACTAGAATAATATTCTAGTACACTATAGGTAGGAGTAAGCCTACATGGTTGCCGGACTCATGGCCGGACCATTGGAGATTGTTTGGCACGTGGTAACCTTTAGCGGCGCCCGCGGTCACAGGCATCGAGGCACGTAGGAAGTGGCGGTTTTCTGCTACCACCCACGTCGTTGTTTGCTTCAAATGCATTGCCTTGAAATGTGGAGAAACGCTGGGGTGCCTGACCCATGACAAAAGAATCTGCAAAGCGTCACTTGCGCTTACCAGCACAGTTAGTGGAGGAGCCAGCGCTCACACCTCGATACCCGTCCTGAATGCGCGAGCGTGGTCTATTAATTGTTTCGTCAAATCAGCTCTGGTGCTATCTAAACTGCGGTGCGTATTTTCTTGCTAATGTTTGTCCCGCTGTCTTGCAACTAGGAAAAGACGAGATGTTTTGGGGGGTATTTTTTGTCGTATGTTCGTTTCGTAAAGGTTCTGCTGTGCAGCTTTCGTTGTGAGCGAAAAAAAAATATCATTAGCCTGAGCTCTGAACGCCGAATTCAAGGCATTTCCTTCCGATTTACGTGCCTTCTTTTGTGAGATACTGTGGTACGCCGTTATTACGCTGTTGAGACGCGGTTGCTGAGTTCTGGCCTGTCTACTAATTGGCTGAATACATTGAGCAGTACGACTGCGTCAACTGGAACTTAAAGTTCCAGCCTTAAAAATGGGCCGTCCTCGGGCACAAGAAAGTCGCCAGTCCGTCCTCGGGCACAAGAAAGGAAGCATTTTGTTCCCCGGGAAAGCAGTCGCTGTGGACCCTGTACGCTCGCTGAATCACCTGCAGATGTTTGCGGAGGCGAGAAGCGTCATTGTTTCCCGGAATACATCTCCAAACCCGACGAATCGCCGTCGAAAGGGTGGCTTGATTGCCCTCACACGTTTGCATTGCGACGGGTTCCTTCGCTTCCCTGAAACCGTCCATAAACGCGGTCAGTCGTCCTTGAGGGGGTCCTCGCGGGTTGCTAGGCACAATGCCGGTCACCCGACGCCTTCGCTCGCTACAGCCTCGGTGCCTGTCTGTCGCGAGTCACGTCCGCGTAGTATGCGGTGATACGGTGCGTTAGTTCACTCACATAACACAGACTCAACGGCTTCACACGCTCGAATTCCTTCACTAACCTCCACGTGCGTATGCCACGCCGACTATGTGCTCTTGTTCTGAAACCCCCGCAACATCTTCAGCCATAGGGAGCCAACTAAATCTACCGCTTGCCTGTCACATGAGGGTCTATTTCCCGTCATCCCACTTCTCTAAATTTTATTGCTCGGCTTCAAGATTGTTACGTAACGCTCCCTCTTAGTTTTTTTTTTTCTTCGACCATGCCACAGGGTGTCCCACGGGTTCCCGGTTGAAAGGAGCACACTCATTCCATCCCAACTACGAGATGGAAAGCATGCGTGAAGCGACATCGAAGTAGTCCTGAGGGATGCCTGCTGTTTGAGAACGTAGACAAACACTGCCAAAACCAGGTAAAAATAGCTGCATGGTCCGTCCAAGCACTTTACTGCCCGCCGCGACAGAATACATAGTGAGGCAAGCAAGGACCGTCAACGTTTCCCTAATAACCCGCCAGGACAGCGAACCCCAGGGACGGGTGGAGCTGAGTCTTGCTCAATTTGTTCCTAAGATTTGTTTTTCACAGCCCTTATGGTGGCTTGCTCTGTGTCCTCCCAGATACCTTATGCTTATTTACCACACTTCGTTCTTCCATTTGGGCTCAGACATCGACTGTCGCGCAGTCTTGAAGCTGCCGCCCATGAAGCTGCCGTTTCTGCAGCTACCACCACTGCCGAAAGAAGCTCCGCCACATGCACCGCGGGACGATCCCCAGAGCACAGAGCAGGCTCTGACGTGCCGCGATGCCGTCTTTTATCTTCTCCCAATGGTCGCCGAACAAGTTCGATGCACTCGTCGGCTTCTGAGCTCTTCCGAGTGTCGGATTCAGTCGACGCAGTCAATCGCCTTCCCTCGTGGTTGCTTCGGAGCAACGAAAGTACGGAGAAACAACTGAAGCAGGAAAACGTGAGCCGTAAGAACGAAACAAAGCGCAGAGAACGATGCGCTGGTAGAGCAGAGCCCGAAAATGCCGTTGTCCGCAAGCTAGAAATTCTTGTTAACGAGCGGAACGACTGTGTCTGTGTGCGTGTGCGTGTGCCTGCAGTCCGTCATTATAGGAGAAGACAGCTGCACGAAACGACTTTTCAGGAACTGTTGAAGAGCGCAGGATTCAAATCGGAGGAGGAGGAGGAGGAGGAGGAGGAGGAGGAGGAGGAGGAGGAGGAGGAGGAGGAGGAGGAGGAGGAGGAGGAGAAAATAAATAGAGAAGACAGGGATGTGAAATTGAAATCGGAGCGAACCCTGCAACTGGAGGCTTGGAACATTCAAAAAAGCAGAGAGGAGGCGTACACGTGGAAATAAATTTTCAACCTAATAGCCTTCTCATTGCGTTTCCTTTTGCGCTCAGAGCATCAATCAATCTCAGCGTCTTTTCGGTATCTGTTCATTTGAGGGAAAGAAACAAGAACGTGCCGTCTTGCGTCTGGAAGAAAACTCTTTTTATCATTGCTTTTCATCATTGGGAAAAGAAAGCCTATGAAATAAAGACATTTCAAAGAAGAAAAAGAAAACTGCCTGTTTGTACGCAACTGCTCCCTGCACAAGTGTTTCTGATCTATAGAAGCTCGGTGTTCGTTTCATTCAATCAGTACCGCTTCGTGCTGTCTCTTTCTTCGTGTCGTGTGCTCCTAGCGGTAACTTCCCAAATCATGATTCACCAACTGGCCTACACTCACACTCTTCTATGTATGTATACCCAGCATATGCACGTGTGTGTGCATGTGTGTATGTGTTCCTATCTCCTTGGTCATCATTTCAAACAGTAAATTTACTGCAATACCGCATGTTTTGTTAACAAAGCAACATGTGGTACGTTCTGCCGTTTTACGAAAGCTGCACAGTTCAATTCTAAAAACAGTGTGTTATTCAGAAAGATGCCCTTGATGCGGAATTCAAAAATATTTGTCCGCCAGCGACAATTCTATGTTCAGCCTCCTAAAATCAGCGATTATGTTCCTTGAGACTAAAAATAGCGGGAAGGAGGGAGGAAGAAGGGGGTGCATAGTTCAGTTCTCGGACCTTCTGACACACTGCAAAAGGACGACGTCTAAAATCAAAATAAGGAAAAAAACAAGTGCATACCAGTCGATGTGAGCTGCGTCGCAATTTGCTGCTTATTCGAAGCACAAGCCTACTTAGAAATTCTGCGCCAAAATGATGAAACTGCCACGGGTCTCCATGACCTTTCATATTAATCGCGTCGTGTTGCTTTCCACATAACACGACGCGACAGAATTTGCGAAGCCGTGGTTTTGGCATAATGTCATTTCCTTCACGAGTGTGTTAACATGCATTGCAAAATATAAGCCGGTTCCGAGACCCATATTTCCGCATTCAAGCCGCGATGGAGCAAGAGCCGACCCCAAAACATGCATCGACTTATGTATGACAGGCAGGCGCCAAAGCAACGACAAGCGTAAGCGAATGCGGCAGGAACGACGTAGAAGGCGTTGACGTTCTCTACAGAATTCGCGCGTAGGCATGCCTGGGACAAACTCGGAGATGCAGTCTTCCTATACTAAGCCGCCTTGAATACGATTAGCGAAGCGTGGAAGTACAATGTCGCTAGAAATGTATGTTAGTGCTGCACCTGTTGCGTTGTAAATCGGCTGCTGTAGAGAGCTTGGGGCAGCCAGTATTTCAACTATCCAACGTCTGTCTTTTGTAGAGCAAGAAAAACACAAACACGAAAATAGGTTTAGAAAACAGTTAAATAAAGAGGAGTGGTAACAAGAGTACAATCAAAGATAAGGATCCTATGACAGAGAGTTATATCTACATGAACCCTTCGAGATACGCTAAAGACAGACATTTTTCGGGCTGTGTTAATAAAGTACCCTTCTAAGACAAAAACAAAAGTGCCTCTTACCGAGAGAGGAGGCTTGGTAAGTCAAGAAAGAAGAAAGAACGGAAGACGGGTGACGACGCCACGTTCAAGTTTTCACGCCTGCTCGCCCATACGTCATCAATTTTGAGGGCGTCTGATGTGGACTCGTTAATTTTCTATCGCTAAAGATTGACTGCACTGCCTTCTACGAAAGCCGGATACCGAAATTCGCAAGCTTCAAGAAATTTGTGGAGCCACAATGGCCGAACTAAAGAAGAAAAATAGCTTTGAAATCTGTGACATCACACCGACGCAGCGGCACTGGTGTATCAGCGCGAAATCAAAAAAACAAAAGTGAACTGAAAACTTAATTAACTTTTTTATTCTATTGCCATGAAAAAATACGTCATCGGCCTAAACTGGTGTAGTGTTTCTCTTTAGTTCACCTTAGTTATTATTCCGAGGCTAGTGTGCTTGTTTATTTTCCTCACTTCCCTTCCCAAGTCGCACGCCCATTTCCTCTCTTAAACATGTTCCTCTCTAGACGATGCAAGAAGTTCGTTGACCTGCCACTGGCCGCCGTTGTTTTGGACACTGGCAATAAACGGCCTCACTCACTTATGGCCACAGTCATTCCGTGTGGAGATCTCGTGCAGCGGCAGCGCTTCCGCATTCAAGCTCATAAGCTCCTGCTCTCTGTATATGTACTTCGATCTCTACGCTGGGGTGAGTGGTCGCTAAACATCAAACGAAATGCCACTCGGAGGTTTCATGAACCTCCGCCTAGCCATAAGGTGCCTTTTTGCGCTCTCCGTCTTTTAGCGGGAGCATCATTCTGGTATTTAGAGCTTGGCTTGCCTGCAAGCATGTGCTTGCAAAGTGCGACGCGCTGGATTATCTGCTGGGTTATGACCAGACACCTCATCGTCGTCCTTCCAGAAAAAAGAAAACAGTACGTTCTCCTTTGATTACTCGTGAAAGTTGATAAGGGAAAGTCACGGTTAGGATACTAAAGAAAGCAGCAGCCTAAAGCTACTCGTTCTGCTAGAAATATTCGTGACAGGACACAGCATCATCACTTATGTCGGTTAAAATTAGTTCAAATAGGCACTTCAAGTTCCACTTGAAATAGGTCTTTTTTTTTTCATTTTGGTGTAGATAATACCTCTCAGATTAGGTTTTTATTACTTACTAGTAATGAAACTGAAAAATGGCTTCAAAGTGGCAGTATTTTACTATCACGAATGGAATATAATGTATGGCAGTTTGTTTTTCTTGCGTTGGTGATCGGCGATCTACTTTTGTAGGTTCGCCATTTCTTGCGAGACAATAGCGAATGTGGACAGTGAAAGTATAACAAACGCACTTTCCCATCACTGGTGACGCACCGTTGAACGCGACACCGGTATACTCCTTTCCGGGGTGCCTTCTATTTGTCCACCGTTGTATCCGTCCTCCAAGAGCGTCAGCGAAAATGTTTTCTTATGGCTCGAGGGCGACGCAAGCGCACCTTCCTAAAATTGTTATTAAAGGAAATCTGGTACAGCCTCGATCACCGGTTTCAGAAAGAGCTTTGTTACAGCGCGAACCAGTGCATGGTGACAGCTTGGGTGCTTTGATAAGATCTCTAACCTTATTGAAGAAGGCGCATACACCTCGTACCGTAATCACAAATGGGTTTATATGACAACGTCCTGGTTTACATACAGGAGTCCCTATCATGATATCGGATCAGATTATGAATGCATGGCATATGGGGCATGCTTTCTTTTACAATAGAGAAAAGCAGCTAGAGAAAAGTTGCAACAACCCCCTGCCACTCCACCCTCCCTCCTCCTCTAGTATACCAAAGCTTTCGTTCTTCAAGCAGGACTATATTAATCTATTGTTAGCCTTCGCATCACGACTCATTCGATAAGCCTGCATACCGGTAGCAAGCGCTCCAGGTGTGCTTGCGAAGCCCTTCAACACTGGAGTCCACTGACTTAGCACTTCGACAGGGTCTGTAAGCTCTTTCCCGCCCATTTACGGTCCTTTTCTTTACAGCGTCGTATCTGCCGTAATGAAAGCAGTAAAAACCCCACGCGTCCCACGCCGCAGCCATCGCCTCGGCGAACAGCCGCTGTTTATCTTTGTCCCGCTTTTACAATCGCTCGCACGGTTAATCAAGCTTCGTTAAAAAGCTGAACCTGCGGTTCTGCCGTGGCGCGCATTGCACACGACACCGTAGGGGCCGGCTGGTACAGCACCGCCAAACAAACGCGCCCGGTTCTCAGATGCTGCCTCCGGAGTCCACAATTTTATTGCACTTTCCATTCAATTTTCTTGCGACAGGCGGGCTTAGCTTCCCTTGGGCATAGGTCGCGGCCAAAGGTTCTACAAGTGTCCGATAAGAGGAGACTTCGACGTTAGGCGGCTAGCGCTAGGGGAGTTCATCGCCCTCGAGGGCTCGGCGACTTCTCCGGGAGTTCTCGTGTCCAGAGCGGGTGCATTAGGAGAGGCTATAGAACATGACAAAAATCAAAAAAGTCAGAAATCACCCCGCCGGTAGCCACCAGAGATCGTAAACAACTGCAACACCGCCTTGCCAATTGACGACATAGCAGAAGCAGATGGCTTTCGGCGGTACGTTCCAAGAAACCTTGCGCTTGGTGCACTGAGCCAGGATTAGAGCGTTTGCAATCGAGGGCTCGGTGAAAGCTCCTCGATGTGCGCTTATTTCTGGGCAACTAGCTTGCCCCTGTGGCGGCAAGAGAGTGATGCAGCAGAGGCGTGAGAGGCATTTTATGCCTTCTTTTCATTTTTTCTGTGAGAGTGGTATGTAGTTTGTAAAAACGAAGCAGTGTCGGCCTCTTCCTAGTGATCCTTATTGAAAAACAGTCATTTGAGTTCCATCATTTTCCCTAACCGAATCCTGTGGCATTCTAAATCCGGCTGTTATTGGCACTCATTCTCACAGAACCCAGCGCTTAGGACGCCTCATTATTATCTGAAAATTTTGGGCCACTACTATGGCCGGTCGCTAAAGAGAACAAAAGTATTCCTTCAATAGATAAGCTCAGTCGACCGACGCCGTTTTCACAGGTGCACTAGTTTAAATTCAATGGTGTGCAAGGTACTCACCTACCCTACTCATTCGCGTCACGCAAACAGCTTTACAGTTCTTTTTTGTACATAATCTTCTCATTAGGCTTTAAAATTTCCCCGTCAAGCAGCTTGTATTTTTTTTTCTTTTTTTTTTCCCCGCTGACAGTGCTGTTGGACAGCGTCGTCAAGATGGCAACGAGAAGCTGCGAATATTCGATCAACGCCTCCTATAATCCGCCGCAGGAAAGCCCCATATCAAGGAAGGAAGGAAGGAAAAAGTGGAGAAGGAAGGCAGGGAGGTTAACCAGTTTAGCTTAACCGGTTTGCTAGCCCCATATCAAGCATCGTAAATAACCAGCAGGGCTCGGAGAGCACAAATGACTTCAACCAAGCCGTATGTCGCCGCGCGCCAAGCTAGTAAATCCATCCGAACGTCAGAGGGTCATCGGCCGAGCCGTAACGGCGTCGACGGGGCCAGCATTGCCCCATCTAAACGCACACGAGTTATGACACCGATACTACGCTATCAGTCTCGCAGCCGTAGCACCCGAATGAAATTAATGACGCGTTAAACTAGGGAGAGATAGAGCTAGTTATAGAACGACGCCTTGCAGCAGCATTTATGGAACGATGGATTGGCTCCTGAGTGTGTGTTCCCAGCAATGCAGCTATATCCTTCAATTTAGTGGAAAATCTATCAATTTCTTACAGCCGGATGAGCAGCGATTAGAAAGAAGGATCACCCATCTCTTTAAGGGCCCGTACGCATAGTGTTCGCGTAGAAATAATAATAATTACGGTGTGTGCAGAGGCAGCCCACAACGGTTCCAAATTCGAAGAAAACAATGATTGTCGGCGTTTGTCACGAAAAAGAGAGGAAAAATCTTGTCACTCTGCTAGGCAGCAGTAGAAAGAGAGGTGTTGGCTCGCCTGTGCACATGAGCGGTTCTCTCGCGTATACGTGGTCTCATCGATCACTGCATAGCACCATTGAGTCGTGAGGAACGCGACTGCTATGGGACATCTTTTGTGCGATGCAGCAACTAAATACGGAAGTCTCAGAACGTGCGCGCAATGCTCAACTTCCGACATGGCTCATACTTTGTTTTTATTGATTTAGTATAAAAAAAAAGACGTAGTCACCTTATAATGGTGACGGCTACTCCTTTTCCTATAGGAGAAACAACAATATAAATATAATATGTAGGAAAATGAGAAGAAATCACGTCATATAGGGTAAGAATTCCATAGTGCACAGTCCTATACGCCCGTGAACATAACAATATGAAAGTCAAATGCAAGAGACACCTCAATGAGTTTGTAAATAGTCACAAACACACAAAAACGCGCGTGATGTAGATTGCGATGAGCATATAAGCAGATGAGGAATTGCGCGGAGTTCAAATAATGCACGCACAGAACACAAAAAAATGTAGAACTCGTAATATACCAACACTAATATTTGCAAATCATAGGAGCCAGTTAAAGTAACAAAGTGTGATTATTCAGTGCAGTAGCTAGTGCTCCTTAAGGACGTCTGTCTCTTCGTAAAATGCTCAACTGCGTTTAATGCTTTTCGCTGTGCTATGTTCAATGGTCATGGGCCCAGCAATTTTGCGAGTGAGAAAGGCCGGTGAGGATCAACGGCGTGTAGCTCTTGTTCTAGCTGCCGGCTTTGCATCTCGTATATGGGGCATTCTAGGAGTAGATGGCGAACGTTCTTATCGTCGTGGCCACATTGTGTGTTCCTTTCCGTGTTTAATATTGGGCTTCCAGAATCATCTATAGACAAATGTGCATATGGGCGTGGTTTTCGAGTCGAAGCTAACGTGCAGCGCTTATCCTACACGCATGTTGTATTCAACGAAGGCGACAAGTCCTGACTCCTCTTTCTTTGGCAACATATTAAAACGGTGCGAACAACGTGGGACACATAAAAGGAGCACCTGCAAATAAATTCGCTTTATTGAAAGATGTGCTGCGTGCGTCTTCTCAGAAAACATTCGATAACGAGTTTGTAAATGCGGCACCATCAGTGTACTCCGACGGGTACTAATTTGGCATAACCCAGTGCTCAGACACGCAGCTACAAGGATGCGGTATACCACTTAGGCGCGCAAACTTCTTTACACAGACAGTGATGCAAGCACATGGCCTGACCATCGGACGCTTATTTCATGTCTGACGGATTTAATAAAGAGCCGTTCCCCGCATTTTCAAAAAATTATTTCTCTTTGCTAGCTTTGACCAAAATATGAACAAAACAATAATAACTTTCAATAAGTAATACTAATATGCGGCCTTAACTATAATGGAAATGTATTTCCCGATTTCTTTACCCTCAGTGTAGGATAGCAACCAGACGCTTGTCTGGTATACACCTCCCTACCTTTCCTCGCCTTGCTCTCTCTCTCTCTCCCTTTCTTTCTTTCTTTCTTTCTCTAAAGCTTACATCAATCGAAGTAAGCTTACAGGATCAAATATGATGTATTTGGGGCGCTATTTCTCGTGTTGCAGCTTGTGCAACATGACGCATGGCGTTGAAGGTAAGAGTAAACTGCTGGCTAGAAATTTTATTATCGTCGATGTTACCATCAGACATAGCAAAATATGATCAAAACACACAAGTCCGCATGGTCCTTATGCTTATTTACGGACAAGAGCACCACCCACCTATAAGCATACCAAAAACACTTACCTTTATTGACGCTATACCCTGTTTCGAGTGCGAATACCGCATAAGCGGGAGGCGATCAATGGCTATCCACGGGTGTGTTTGCGTTTTCAGCTAATGAATCTAGCGCTTTGTTTGGGTTTCCTGGTTACTACGCGCCTAACAACAGCAATAACAAACCCGCGATTACTCTGTGGTCGGTATTACATACAGCCTGCGTGACAAGAAAAAGAAAAAAAAGGTGGGAGGGGGGAGAGAGACAGAGATGTAGCATCAACAACCCGTCCGCCACAAACGGAACAGCGCGCCCTTTTGCTCGTTCGGTATACGTTAATTAATCGCTCGAGCAGCCGATGGCGTTTGTGCTGTTTTGTACTCCCCAGCGACATCTCGTCACAGCCTCATTGAAGTGACTCGCTTTGCTTTGATGGCGTTTATATAGGGCTACTCAACCACCGACGCCGTACGCTTCTCTGCTAGGCTTTGCGTGATTAATTGGAATGGGAGCGCGCTGTTTTTGAGTGTGCAAAACGGAGTCGATAATTTGCCGCGGTGTCGCACAGGACGTACGTGTTCCTCCATCCGCGAAATGAGCTGGGCCGCAGACGACGTAAATGATCGCAGTTCCTCATTAAAGAGCTGCGGATTAATTAAAAAATTGCGAGGGGAGCCTAGTGACAGTGGCACGAACGCGCAATACTGATGGCATCGAACGAACGAACGAACGAACGAAAGAAAGAAGGCGGGAATGGAACAAAGAAAGAACAAAGGAAAGGAAGATAACTTTTCAGGATTATGGTTGTGGTGAGCAAAACAAAGGCAACGTAAAGCGAAAACTAATTTTGTCTATCAAGTTATCACATATGAATTTCCGCTCAGAGAGAAACTTCATTATTTAATGAGCTCGTGGTGCAACTCACATGCGTATGTGAAGCCGCCAGGAGATCTTGGAACCGCGTGTGTGACGATCGAAGCCAAGGAATTGAATTTCTTTGGTTATATGCATTATCAAAATCAACCTCGTGCCTTCGAACTAAACGCCACATTATAAAGTGTTTCCAGAAAGTTGAATATCAACAGACTGCTGACTTGAACACCATTTTCTGTAACCTAGAAAGTATTCTATAAAACCTTGTAAAAACTACTACGAACTCCGTCATTGTCATTGTCAGCATCGCAAAATTTTTCTCGATACTTGCAGGAATTAGGACGGAAAGTGCGCGCCTGCACAACGCGACAATAACCTCCAGTGAAGCTGTTTTCGAAACACTTCGTTCAATGTTTTCGAACGCTGCGCAGAGCTAATTTCGGCACCGTGGCAGATGCGGTTTCAGACGTTCATTGCTTCCTTTCCATGTGACTCTATATATCGTGAGCACTAATTTCGCGTTCTCAAGGCTGTTCCAACTCATTGTGATCTGGGCATAAAAGCAAATGAGCCTTTCACAAGACCTAGAGTGATTGCTTCATGGTGTGTTAGTTATGTCCTTATAATTGCACTGAATGGTAGCTTAATCACACCGTGACCACCGAAGATTGCACCATCCTGTTTCATTCCTATTCTCTCTTTATTTCGCGTCTGCTGATTTCCATCAAAAAGTGCTCGCTTCAGAAGTTCATCGCCCGTAAGAACCTTTAGAACGCGTGCGCAAATGAATGCGCCCCTGCGCTTGTCCTCGCCGAATATTCCTGATAATGTATTTTGCACGTGTCTTGGATTAATTTCACTTGCATACTAAGACATCATTATGTCGACCCTACTGCATCGAATATTTTTCAATAAACGTTGCTTTCTCTTGTCTGGTGGCTGGTACAAATCCCAGCCTTTTTTATTGTTCACGGATTCTTAAGATTATTTCGTCCCTCTGGTAAGATTGTTCCTTTCTTTAGCAAGCATTCATTCAGGTATACTTCTTTGAACCATATTAGTCTATTTTTGCAAGCCTTTTCTTTTAGTAAACATTCATTAAAACTCATACACAAACTCAGGTCTGAGAATATGGGTTACCTCAATACCAACAAAAAAAAGCATTGTGTCGAATTGAATTCTGCGGTTTTACGTCGAAAAACTACGATTTCATTATGAGGTACGCCGTAGTGGGAGAGTGCGGATTAATTTTGGCCACGAGGGGACCTTTATTGTGCCCGCAATGCACGGGACATGGGCGTTTTTGGATCTGGCTCCCCGTCGAAATGCGGCCGCCGCGACCGGGATGTGATCTCGCGACCTCATGCTTAGCAGCGCAACACAATAGCGGCTAAGGCAGCGCGATGGGTACATCACGATGCCACGTATTTTCAGTAGTTCCTTTTTGCAGTCACCGAGGATGGTCAAACTTTGGACAACTACACCAGCCACGGAGTTCCACAAAGTGGTGTTTTGAGCCTGGTTTTCTTCAACCTGGTTTTGATTGGGCTGGTGGAATTCCAGCCACAGTCGCTCAGTCTGTTAATTTAGGCAGACGACATCTGCATCTGTGTGTCAGGAGTAACTTGGCCGCAGGTTCGCGCAAGGTTAAAAAAACTGCAACGTTGACGTGTACTTATCTTCAGAGACAAGGCCTCGGAATTTCCACAGAAAAGTGCGCATTAGTCGCCTGCACGCGAAAATCGATGAACGGATACCCGGTGGCCTATCTTGTACAAGATAAGTCATGGATATTAAGGGATAGTTGTCGAACACGACCTCTCCTGGAGCCCCCATGTATCTTACCTAAGGAAGAGACTCCTTTCAGTCAGTCGCCTTTTCGAAGCCAATGCTGGTGGGGACCGTCGGGGCTTTCTACGCTTCAACAGTACAAAGCGCTCTTCATAGGTTTCTTGCATTACAACACCCTGGTGCTGTCAAGCACCCGAAGGACAAGTCTCAGAGTGCTTGACAGCATGCAAGCTCAAGCGCTTAGAACATTTCTGGGTCTACCGCGATGAGCTTCAACAGCCGCAACAGTTGCATTCGCCAAGGAACATCCCATCAGTACATATATCATCATAGATACCCTTAGAAATCATCTTCTTCACCTTTCCCGACTCTAGTTTGAACGCCTTGCTAGTCTCTCGGAAAGTAGACCGGATGCAACTTTTCGGACATTGTAGCCTCGTACCGATCCTCTCTTCCGGCCAATTTCACGCCGGCAGCAAGGTCACTTTGTCCCTTGTGGTGTCTCCACCAGGAAAAGGTGCGGCTTTCCATTCCAAAAGTTAAAGAGAAGTCCGACTTGTGCCCTGAATCGAGCCACTCTATCTATGCATGAGACATGCTCCAATCGAGTTCACATTTATACAGATGGCTCGTCGACTCTAACCAGCTCTACTGGTGTGGTAGCCATTCCGTCAATATAAGTCTGCAAGAAGTTCAAGATCAGCCATGTCACAACATGGACAGCATCCGAACTTTCCGCCCTGCGTAGCGCAGTGCTATATGTGCAACCAAACCACTGGGCTATATTCTGTGGTTCAAAGGCAGCCCTGGAACCACCCTTATCATCTCTGAGCCGCCACCTACATGAACCATTGGTAGTAGAGATACGATTAAACGTTACCATCAAGCGGTGGACGAAGCCACGACATTGTACTTCAGTGGCTACCCAGGCACTGTACCATTGGTGGCAATGAAAGTGCCGACAAAGCTACCCGTGAGGCTCATGATGTATGTGAAAGCACCTCGATACCATGGTCGAGAACGGATGCAGTGCGGCACCTCAGCGGCGTTGGCCATATTATTAGTGTAAGAAAATGAAACACTGGAGTTCACCAACCGGCGCCTACATACCATGGACCCGCATATAACATTGAAACATTTACCTCCTTACAACCGATGGGAAGTAACGCAATTGTGCCGCTTGCGAGTAGGAGTTTCTTTCACGAAGGACTACTCATTCTTAATTAGAATGACCGATAGTCCCAAATGCAGTAGATGTTGTGTCAAAGAAACGACCAAACATCTCCTGTGTGACCACCCTACAAACGAAAATGGGAGAAGTGCCATTCGCACAGCTTTGAAGCACTTAGACGACCGTCCATTCACAAACGAAAGTTTGTGAAAGGGTGTTCTAGGGTGTTCGTTCTAGGGTGTTCTAGGGTGTTCTAGGGTGCACTAGGGTGTTCGTGAAATGCACCAGCCTGTATGAATGCCTGTGACTGACTCAGTGATGAACGTTTGTGTGCGTAACAGTGCAAAATGTGAACTTGTTTCTTCCTTCTCCTCTCTTAATCACCTTTCCATCTTCCCCAGTGCAAGGTAGCATACCTAACTCAGCCTGGTTAACCTCCCTGCCTTTCCCTTATGCCTTCTCTTTCTCTCCCTCTCTCTCAAAAATGTTTGCTTAAAAAGATTCATTGACGGTCAAAAGCGTGGCAGTTTGGGCCAGTTGGTATGTCATGACTTTTTTATGCCTGCAGCGCAGCTCATAAAGAGCAAAAAGGGAGGTGGAAGGGGTAATGAAAAGGAACGGAGAACATAGTGAGCGCTACCCTGTTCTCCAATTCTTTTCATTACCCCTTCCACCTTCCTTGGCGTTCTTTGTGAGCTGCGCTACAAGTCTAAAAAGAAGTTCAGTGATGATTAAGAAGTAAATTAGAGAAAAATGCCTGAGCATTACGTCGCACCTCTTTGAGGTCCCGGGTCTATCATTTAAACTGCGTTCGTCACATTGCAAAGTGTTTTTCAGAAGGTCACTCGACTCGAGTTCTGCCTCTTTGAGGAGCGAAGTGCAACACACAGGGGTTCGGAACAGACCTAATTTTTTTTACACTTTGACACTCGTAATGATAGCGTAAAGGGAAATGAAAGACCGAAAGAATAGGCGGAGAGAAAAAGAAAAGGCACGGAAAAAGATAACGAAGGAGAAACGTGGGTGATACGCACAGGGGTAAAGGCAGTTTGCGTTTAACCTCTTTTAAACATTTAAGTGCTTAGTTTTTATCTCTTCGCATGTTCACAGTACACGTCCATGCCACCAGCCTGTTCCCGTTAGAATGTTGGATGCATCACCCTAAATCACCATCATTCACTTGACTAGAATCTTGAAAGAAACCTCTGTAGTATGAACATATTTTAGTTTTAACCCCCCCCCCCCCGTCTTCATCCCCCCGTAAACAGCTTCTTCGTTGGCAATCCTACACGAAAGGAAGCACCATTTTTCATGGCACGGCGAGATAATGAAATGCACCAACTCCTAAACAAAAACATTCAACTAACTTCATGCCTTTCTTACACTTCACTGGCTACTCATTTGAGGCTGCGGATAATGTTTTATACATCTTTAAGAGACGCAAATAAAGAAGAAGCCCTGCATTGGGAGTGATTCGAGTCTGTCTGGTAGCCTTGAAGGCAATTCTCCGATTAGTGACGGGCAATTTAACGCGACGATTCGCACGAGCGCAGACCAACAACGAAGACAATTTTTATTCGTCGACAATAAGGCCCCACTCATCTGTCGCGGCAACCGTAGCGAGCTGAAACTATAGCAAAAAAAGATAGATACGCCCAGTTCTCATTAGTAGCGCACCAGTGGAGTCGTTCCTTCTACGGTTACAGCTTGTAAGACAAGCAGCCTTTGATCAAATTTACGGTTGACTGCTGCCACATAAACGTTCTTCGCAATTTATGCCTCGCTTATAACGCACAAAGATGATTGAGGACACTCAACACGTTAATGAGCCGTTTACAGCAATTAATTCAACTCGGAATTTAATGCTGTCCAGCATGTAAACGCATACGCTGTCAATGTCTAATCAATACTTTCTCAACACGGGAACGCCTGTATGCTCTCTGAAATAGGTAAATAATGACTGATGAACGCAGCGAAAACCTTAGAACCACAGAAGAAAAAAAAAAGAATACCAGGCAGATGTATCACAGAAATGGCTACAAGTCTTTAGAAATATCTAACTCAATAAATAGTCCAAAAATGAAAAACAATTCACGTAATTGTTTTAAGCAGTAAGTGAGCCTAACTTTCTAAAGCGTTAGCGTTTGTTAACGAATTGGCCATCTAGTAAATTTCTTCACAACGTATCTGTTACAGAGTGGCGTCTTATAAAAACGAAAATGAGCCCAATAACACGGCACTCCAGTCTTATCTGCCTTGCACGGTCAATTTCGTAACTGACGAGTCCTTTGAGCACAAGCAGCCTATAATTCAAACTGCTTTAAATCAATTGTTCGCAGACGGATACACGACTTACAGCGTCCCGTCGATAAGGCACAACTGCTTCGTCAACGACTGCCCAGGAGCATTCATTACGTAACGATACCCCAAAAGCTCTGACATGATGTGGCCACTCCAGTTGTTTAAAACCCGGGCTCAGGAGACCATGAGGCGTCACATCGAAAACACTAAAGATGTGTGCTTTGAGGTGGACAAGTCCACCCACGAAGAGAAAAATCTTTCGTATGAAAACAGCAGAGTGTTAGGCTTGTGCTCGAGGTGGCGCGAACATGTCAGTCACAGGATTGGAATTGCTACTTGTGATACAGCTATCTTTCTGGTGATTACGCGAACTGCGTTGATAAATAACTTTTAATGAAACTCTTGCGATTTTGCGTTTGCATAGACCTGCTCACCTTTATTTCATCCACAGTAATAGATGTTGTTCAGTAAGTTAAATATTGAATAAGTTAAAATTGAAGAAATAGGCAGGGGGGTCTACCAGACGAGCCGTCCTGTTACCCAACACCGCGTACTGCTGCAGATGTGCAGATCTCGTGCTTCAATGTTTCTTGAAACTGAATGTTTTGCTTTAGCGAACTCTTTACTGTGAATTTTCTTTCTTCTTTTCTTATTTTGCAGGTAGAGGTAGAGCTATTACGGCGAGCATTATAATAGGCAGCTTTTTTTTCTTCTCTTTTTTAGTTTTGACGAAGTTCATTTTAAGTTAGCCTGAGCTTTATTTTTAGTTGCAAGATATTGTCGAAAGACGGCGCAAAATGCCTCCGGTTAAGGGAGCGACGAAAAAAAATTGCCGCGTGCCTCTTTGGGCATTCAGGAAACCAGGGCGGAAGGCGGGGAGCGAAGGTTTTCTGGAAGCGCCCACCTAGTGGACTGACCATTCCAACCGCCGCTGATTAAAACGTTTGGGCCGCTCGACTCGTCCTCGCTCGCACAGCTCCATCCAAACAGCACATTAGTAGCGGTCGACATGGACAGTCCACTAGGTGGACTGTTACAGAATACCCCTCCAGCTAGCTATTACGTGTAGCTTGACTACTCCATCCGGCCTCGCCACCTCCGATGAGTTTACATGTCAGTGCTGTACTTCTGCTCCGTGGACGGATGTCACATACTTGCCGTTTTACAGGTTAAGTTGATAACTCCAGTTTCAGTTAATATTTAATTTAGTTTCTTTTTAAGTGAGCTCTTGGCAACGGTAGTAAATAGCTCACACTTCCTCTTCCTTTACCACGCGAAAGCGACAATAGCCCTTGTGAGCACAATCCGATAGCAATGGGCTCCTATCGCACCGAAGCCTAATTAGGGCCCTTGCCGTTTTTTTTTTGTTGTTGTTGAAGCTTCAAGCACTCGATAATCTTTTAAACTTCATTCATTATTTCTACCGCGCAAAGCATAAAAAGCAGAGGGAAAGCAAAAACGACGGGACCGCGCTCTGACTGGCAAATGACGTTTTATTGATCGGAACAAAGCCTTTTGAAGGAAAACAGGCTTTCAACAGTGAGCGCATGCTCACCGACATAACGTGTCATCACTGCCATTATTAAACAATAACAATTACGCAATAAAGTGACCGAAAACCTGGTAACTAAGCAGTCAATCATGAAACAAGGTCACTTCACTGTACAGGAGGGATACCGCGACGGCCAGTTCAGGCACATAGTTCCACTTTTCAGTGTTCAAGTTATGAGGTTTTACGTACCACAACCACGATCTTATGACTCCGGAAATTTGGACCACCTGCGGATCTAAGTACACGGGTGTTCTTGCATTTCGCCCCAATCGAGATGAACCCACCCTAGCCGGGATTCAATCCCCCGACCTCGTGCTTAGCAGCCCAACACCATACCCACTAAGCAACCACGGCGGGTTCCATTTTTCTTGATATACATATACAGGGTGGCCCACGTAAGTTGGCCAAAATTTAGGAATATTCGAGTGCCACATAACTGGATAGTGCTAAGCTAGTGTCATTTGCCGTCGCTTGAAGAAAGTCAGACTGTTCTTTGCATGTCTTATAATTGCATGATTAGTTATCAAATATTACCTTCCCAAATATTATAATCAAAGCAAAATTGCCAATCAGTAAATTGTACTCGATCACGAAAAATTCCCGATCCATCTTTCTGTTGCTCTATACGTGCTACACGAAACTTTATTTCACGGTGTTAAAGAAAGCCAGCAAAAGACAAGAAAAAAGTGTTGTGCGACTAATCGCGCCAGTCGCGCGGCACTTTTCGTGTGCGTCAAACACTGAAGGAACGGTGAAACAAAATACGGTGAACAGCCAAGTCCTATCTCATCAAAATTACGCGCTACAACTAAGCTGCAATACGCTCGCGGACAATTGATTGTCCGAAGTAAGGTAGTGGTTACTTTTGTGGAAAGCTAATGCTGTGCACTAATAAACTCTGCATCGGTGTGCAATTACGATTAAACTTCCTAGAACACTGATTATTACACATGACGCAGCCCATACTTTTGTTATTTAAGAATAATTGCTTGGGATGTTATCACACAGGGCAACAAGCTAGCCGTCAGTATCCATAGAGTACCTGTCACTACCTCCGCTACATCAAAACAACAATTGCTCAGAAACGGGACGAATAGATGTATCGCAAAATCTAAAAGTGGTTCCTTGTGGCACAATCGTCGAAAATACTTCGTTTACAAACAGCACTGACGAACTTGCTGTAGAATGTTGACAGAGTCATGTGTCATTCCTCTCGGGAGGAAAGCTTTGTCGCAGATAAAAATAGTGTGCACATTTGTGAAGGTGCGTATTTTTTTTTCTCATTTGTTGGTATGTTCATTTTCAGACCGCATCGCAGCCTCGCGTGCCTTTTCGGAACTGAGCGTAGTGTGTGATGTAACGTGTCTCGTCTCCTTCCTCGACATGTTCCAGTTTCTGTCGAACGCCACATGGAACTCGCATGGCAATCGCTATGATTTTTACAATTCCTTGTTATTAATATCACGTGAAAAAAAAAAAGAAACAGCAACCGTTCCCATAAAAAGGTCACTAAATACACTGAATCGCTTTGTTTACATTTCAATAAAACAAAATATGCTTTTATGTCCGCCTTCTTGCTCCACTGACACTAATTCCAAATTTTGTCGAACTGCATCGTATTGGGAGTCAGAGCACCGCAAATAAATGTAAATAAGAGAGCGAGAGAAGGAGTAAAGGAGAGCGGGAGAAGGGGGTCTCAGGTAAAGAATGCGTGCAAAGACCGAGCAGCGTCACGCTCCCCATCGTCTTTCCGCCGTTATCGCGCGTTCCTTCGGCTCCCGGCTGGCACTTATCGCCCAGGAGGGATCAATTTCTCCTCTTCCCGTTCTCCCGCGCCGCTCGTGCCGACGGGTAGCATCGGTGGCGGCTCGCGGCACGATGACGGAACGCGGCCAAGGTAACATCGAGGCGCCCCGCGAGGGGAGAGAACTACCGCGGCGGGCGCGCGCGCATCGCATCTGACGGGAGTAAAGACCGGGAGAAGAGTTCGGGCGTATTGTTGCCGCAGCAGTCCTCCAGATGGAGCCACTCGCCAGCTGATCCCGTTTTTCGTTTCTTTCTTTTCCCCCCCTCCTTTCGAGTCTCCTCGGCCGCCAAAGGAGGCGTGGAGATCAGCGTGCGCGCGCGCACTCCGCTCCCCCCCTCTCCTTCCCCCAACCCACGAAACGGCTCCCTCACCCTGAGCGAAGTGTCAGGCGGCGAGCCGTCGGATCCGGAGAGCAGTCGAGCCCTTGCGAGCGCTGCAAAAGCGCCTGCGGGACCCGCCTGTTGATTTCGCGGCGGCGAGGGCGCGCTTTCGCGAGCCCATTCGCTTGACGGCGGCGGCGTTCCGCGTGCGTGCAGTGTCAGCTCCTCGGTCGAGCTCGACGCGAGCAATTAGCGTCTGGACGTCGGTGACGTTGCGTTTGCTTGCTCGAGATCGTTGCTCCCCTCGGCACGGCAAGGAGGAGAGCGCGGACACCGGCTTCTGGAGCGAAAGTTTTGAAACCTGAGCCCCCTCCCCCCACGATTTCCTGGTGCCGAGTGGGGCACGTATTGTCCTTGGTGACCGTCACAGTGGCTGAACGAAAGCGCTGGATAAATGTGCGGTGGCATTCCCGGTTCTGAATGCGGCTCAGCAATACAGTGCGCGACAGTGGATAGAGAAACGAAGCTTGCCGACGGAACGCCTTATGACGGTGAGTTTGAACTGATCACCGAGTTTCCTTTCGTGTGGGAGACGCTTGCACCCATTGCTACCAAAACAATTTATTATGAGGGATAACGTATTAAGCGTCAAAACAAGCTTTTAAGTCAAACCGGGTTGAAATCATCCAGTTCGCCGAAGCGCCTTAATTTGAACAATCGAAGCCGGCATTTGATACACATGGACGTAATTTCGGGTCAAAAGGTATTTTCTTCCTCAATTTGAGTGTGCACACACATTCCAAGAAAACGCCGAACGCATGAACGTACTTTAAATAGCGCGCCAATTTTCCAGAATAACTTCCTGTCTGCTCTTCAAGCATGACAGGTGTCAAAACGTTGTCGCACGACAAAGACGTACACGCTACTTTTCTCACTCAATTAAATGTCATTGTGAGGAACCGCAACGGCTGTGTCAAACGTCACAGTTGCAAACGGTGCTTACGACCGCACTGACGTCCGTTTCTCTCGTCTTTAATGTGTCACGCGTGTTTCACACCATTTCAGACATTGCGACACTTGCAAACATAAAACTTGGGAAACGATACTTCGCCCGTTGATCTTCAAGTCGGTGACTTTTGTTTCTCCTGTGTTTCTTTCTTCTTGTAGTTTCTATATCTTTTTCTTTGTCCACTCGTTTGCAATAGGCAACGCATTCAGACACCGCATTACATTCACGGGAATTCACTGGATGCTGACGGAAATGTATCCAATGGTTTGGCAGCACGGAGTACACGCTTGGTCAGTGAACGTGTTCCGCATGAATGTCAGCAGCCAGGTAGCGACAGCACGGCTGCGCCCGTATTTTATCCCTTCTCCTGCGTTATGAACCCCCCTGTCAGACCTGTCGTTCAAACCTGGCGGGGTCTTTGTGCTCTGTGCATCCCAGGCATTATCATTACTTATTATCATTATCTTTACGAGTGAACGCCCCTCCGAAGCCACTCCCTTGTGGCGACGCCTGCACGATTGGCTCAAGACACTGGTCTGGCTGGTGTATACTTCCGTAATAAGTCACAATAGCAAGAAATGACGTTGGTCGTTTTAGCGTTTTATTTTCCTTGTTGTTTCCAAAAATTTATATTGCCAGCTTTTTTTTTTTTCTTCTGCAACCGCAGCTACCGATACGTATGGTCATGTGGCAGTGTATCCGTCGCAATGTTAAAGATTTCGAGTCCTTTTGGTGGGCTACGTGACTTGAGGCTTTTCGAAAAGCAGTAATTAGGAACTGCGAAAAGACATTCGAAATCATTCATAAACTCCGGAGTATCAACGTACCGCGCACTTTTTTTCTTTTAAGCACAGCTTCCTAAATAGGGTTTAGATATTTTATTGAACGTCACGTTTGCATTATCCCTATGGGCGTAAATCTACAACTTTTGCCTGGTCCACTGTTGGATAGCTATGTGATATTTTGTTATTAATAATTCTAATATTTATTATGCGCGTGTGCGAAAGACTACAGTTTAAGGCTCTTCTTCTTTTCGGACACATAACGTTTGAATGTGAACAACCTTCAAACAATTTGCCGGCCCACCTTTTCCGAAACATTTTGGGAAACAGCTGACCGATACGCGATGCGAATGGTGACAGAGGTTCTCAACCCAAGAGCTGACAGAAAATTCCTATTTTCTTTTTTTTTTGCATTCGAGAATAAGTAGCAAATATTTTGCCGGAATTGTCGCTGTAGCATTTATTTCTAAGGAATAAAGACGCACTCAGAATGCATCTAGCGCACGTGTGCCACAATATCTTCTCGCAATAAAGTTTAAGCGTTAATGTCCTATTGCCGAAGCCTTTGATACTCGCGGACAACTTTCTGTGGCAATGAAGGGAAAGCTACGGAGGCAAAGCGCGCCTAAGTGAGAGCGCTTCTGAAAGGAGTCCCGTGTGCTTATCCGCGTTAATTTAAGCTGGGGAAGAGAAAACATAAACATCTTATTAGCAACAGTTAGATAAGATAAAATACGCCACTGAATGTAAACGTTTTCTTATCTTGCGGTGTTTCCCTTCCCCGTCTGGGCAAACGCGAAACCGTCGCGCGTGGAAGCTGCGTCGATTCAGCGTTCGTTACGAGCAACCAAAAGCATGGTCAAACGCTGGCCGACTACTTGGTGCGGTAACACATCTGCAGAAGCTCCGCCCCCGTAGTCTTCCCTTCATTGCCACACAAAGCTGTCCGTGAGCATACGCGCCAGTCAAAAGAGCCGCATCGGGCATGTATGTCAGGCAAGAAAGAAAGAACAAAAAAGTGACAACATGAATGTGAACAAGTTATCTGAACGGGGTCACTAACGCGTGGTTTCATTCAGATAAGTGCTTTCTGGGTGGCAGGTGATGAAACGAGCATTGTGTCAAGGACAGCCCTTTAACGCGGCCGTGTTATCGTTGTGCAGGTTTGTCGCCGTTCACACATCATGAATGGTGAATGGGCGTGATCTCTGTTTTCTTCTTCCGTGGTACTTGTTCAATTTTTCGATGCTCTTCAGAAGACAACGGCATGCTGCACACCCGTTCGACTGACATCTGTAACGCTTTCTTGGATCCTTATTTCGCTGTCTTTGTGTCACGAAATAGCTTTCCCCGTGTGCCGTTGATAGCATCCCTCCGATCGTCAGTGAGAATAATCAGCCATACTCTTTCAATTCTAAAGGTTTCGCCATCCTGAAGTATCGTAAAAAATTCATGATCATCCAAACGCAGCTGCTTTTGCTTAACATTACCGCTGCATGACAAATACATAGGGTGTTCTTTGTTTTGAAGAGCACGATGTTAAAGAAAAAAATGACGAGTGGCGCTATTTCATTATTATCCAAAGACTGGTAGTTATTGAAGTAGACATGCGTGAGTAAAAAAAAATCAGAACTAAAGCACATCTTGGAATCGATATGAAGCGGTTAATCCGCTAAATGTACCCCTTTTCATCCCTGCATCTTCGGCGTTGGGCAAACTCTCTATCACACGTATGCGGTCACGCACTCGTGTAGTGCAGTGTGGCACTGGCGACTATCATCTCAAAGAGATAATTGTCGTTGGCACGGTGGACGTAAGTGCACATGCGGTTGTGGCCTAATGGTCAGTGCACCGGGCTGCATTGGTGGGAAACCGAGGTTCACTCCCGCCATCAGACATGTAATTCCATTTCTTTTTTTTTTTTTTAAGGTGGCCTATTTGGTAAGATAGCAACAGCGTCCAGCAGGCATGGTCAGGAAAGTCCTGGGGGGTTCACAAAGCAACGCTTCGCTTCATAAAGCGGAGAAAACATGACGCTGGTACACAGTTCAAGTTTTGAACATGTGATGGCACTCTTCCAGATTCCAGCTTCAGTGACCCATGCATACGCCATATTTTTATGTTTTTTGTACGCGTTGCCTTTCCTCCCACTGCGTTCACTTATTTGCATTCGGTATTACTTGGGATAATCAAGACACCGAAGGTTTGGGAAATTTACGATGCTACGCAAAACAAAGCTGGTACCGCGTTGCCTCATTCATTTAACCTACCTCTCGTACAACCTAGGCAAGTAACTGTGAGAGTTACAGCTTTGCTTTTAATGTTTCCTTGGAGTCGTTGTGTGCGTTGCTGCTACGACTATGGCCACGCGGAAGTGCCGTTTATGCGCCTGAATGTAAGGCGAAGGCTGCATCGCCTTTTATGAGTGGCTTAGTGTGAGTAGGCGCTTGCAGCGTAATGGTTGAAGATAAGATAGCACTCGCTTCTCACTTTCCCAAAGAACGCGAGCTTATCTGATTCGAGAAGAAGCAGCTGGGTGCCCCTTTTCCACGCAGTCGGATGACAAGCTCTCGTCACGCGAGGCCACTTTTACAATTGAATGCAGCGTCTGCGCGCTTGAGGTTGCTGCACGCATAGTTAGGAGTTACTCGTTAACTGTGCTTTGCCTGAATGAACGTCTTTTCACATAGTCCCTTCATTCATAAATTGCGCCAACATGTGGAACTATGTGCCCGAATCATTTAAGTTTCTCACAAGAAACGATGTGAATGCAAACTCCATAGAGAGAAGGAATCAGGATAGCAAACCTTCATTTAAAGAAAGCGGGAAAGAAATCTCACAGAACATCAATAAAAAGGTCGCTCACGTCAACAGTCATTCATATGAACAACAGATGCACTAGCTCTCTATCGGCGCAGAGATGCTATAATTCATAGTTTATGGGAAAGTAATTCAAATATTGTTTGTAGAAGTACAATGTGCTGCTATAAGTGAGTCAATAGCGTGAGATTGTGCAAACCCGTGTTTACGTTACAGTATGCGGCCGCTGGCTAAACAGTGAAGGTGAGGGAAAAGAGAAAAACTCACATCAGGCAACAGCCATAACTTAAAGAGTGATACAAGCAAATAAAAAAAACGATACAATAGAGATTACGCAGCAGCTAGGCAAATACAAAAATGAACGTTTTCCATTGTAAAAATGGCTCTTGAACTGGGAAAGTAATTTGCAGATCTCGTACTGCCGAAGAATAAAAAAAAAATATCATATCGAAGCGAATGGACTTCATAATGGAAGCAAGAGCCATGCGCACGAAAACAAAAAAAAAGTAGAAAGCTGAAACTGCTCATACTGCAAAATATTTGTTTCAATCCATTCAGTCTCACTTTGATTGCACAGTGGTCGAGAGCTCTTTCGCTTGCTGAAGAATATTTCGTTCGTCCTTCGTAGCTTCATAACGCATGCGGAAGCGATAGGAAACAAACTATTCGCGATTCCCAATCGGCTTTACACACATAACTAATAGGCTTTAGAAAGAGAGCTCAAAAACAAAACAAAAAAACGCCATAAAGCGCGTGCACGTCATACCTGCTGACGGAACACCGATGCAGTCCATAAATAAGTTACGAAAGCCAAGGAAGACGGCCAACTACGTTACACACGAAACTATAGACAGCACCGTGTGTACGAATGGTTGCGAACAAACGACGTACCGCTAAAAGGTGAAAACAGATATATGATGCATCGACTCTCGTCGCTGCGCGTTGTCGCCACAACGTCCCTCTTTGATCGTTTAATAGTAATAAGTTTCCCGGAAGCGCGTACTGGTGCGGGTAGCGCGCTTCGGAAACCTTTACCGCCGAAACAGTCTCGATCCAAACTCTCTTAGCTCGGTCGCTGTGGATGCAGGAAGGCCTTCAGTGTTGTCCGAAACCACATAAGCACGGGAGATGCGCACATTAAATTTCACAACGAAAAAAATTGGCTGAGGCATAGCTTGGTTAAGCCTAGTCAGATGCGAAGCATATTGGTGGCTAAACTTGGTAAGTAACTTGTCGCCGAGCCGCATACTGAGCACATTGCTTGGCCAGACGTTCTTCCCGCTCTTCATCAGTCTCTGTAGCACGCCGCATCCTTCGCTTCTCATTCCAACGAGCAGCTCTGTCTCCAGGAGGCATCTCACCTCGTGAGTGTCTAGCAGAGGCAAGCGCAGCTGCTTATATACCGCCGCGACGCCGCGAGCGACGGCGCGAGTTGGAGCCCCGTTTCTCCTCTGTCGTGACGTCACAGTGTCACGTGGTCAGCCTTGAAGGCGACGCCGCGAGCGACGGCGCGAGTTGGAGCCCCGTTTCTCCTCTGTCATGACGTCACGGTGTCACGTGGTATTGAAGGCGACACCGCCGCGCCTGAGGAGCTGGGTTGAGCTCTAGTAATATGCTTCGCATAAAAAAGGGAACTGTTCCCTCGACAAAAATGATGATGGCGGGCTAACGCACTGCGGTTTTAGACGCAGGCCTCTTTAAAGGAATAACAAGGCGAGCGTCACGAGCTTCATCGATGTTGTCAATATATTAAATGTTTGACCTTCCGGGGTAAAACAGCGGGTGTATTGTGACCTGCGACTGCAGCGGGAGGTTGCTGGTTCTATTATTGGTCTCGGTGGTCGAATTCCTTTACGATTGCAACGCACAGACACTCGTGCACCACGCTTTGGGTGCATAGTGAAGAACCAACGCGGTCGAAGTTATCGCAGAGCTCTCCAGTACGGCGTTTCTTATAACCCGTGAGTACATTTGGGACGCTAAATGTCACGACCTATCCATATTTTTATTATACAATGTCGGTCATTCATACAGTGGCGTGATTTGAGGGCAAAGTGCATCCCGCTATTTCTTATCCAACATAAGCTATCTAGATATTATGAGCGTTTGGATTTCATCTTCAAGGCTAGTTGGTGCGGATCCATCCAAAACAACGGACACAAGAAAGGCGACAGCACGCCTTTCTTGTGTCCGTTGTTTTGCGCTAAACGAAGTGTTTATGGATCTTCAAGGCATTTTTGTTTCCCTATAAGCTATTCGCGAACGCAACGCTGAGCTGAGTGATGAGCCTACGCGTTAAAAATACAATCCCGGAAATTATTATTTTTTCTTTCGCGCCCGTCGTGTGAGCGTGCAAACAGGCCTCGGCGCCTGAGCCGCTTCTATTCTCATGAAAAACAGGTCGACGTGGCTGTTCACTCGTTAGCGCGCCACAGCCAAGTGCGTCCCGCCGCTGGGCTTTGTGGATAACGAGAGTCGAGGCCCGGCTAAACATATAGAAAAAGGCTTCCCTGCGAAGCGGCTGCGTTGTTTTTGACAGCGCTGCTTTGATTGCGTCAAACTGGCTTGTGCGAAAGTTGGGGTGAGCCCCGCAGCGAAAACAAGCGCGAACTGTTGTGACCGAAAGTTGTAGCAGCGCGTAATCGTTGATAATTCTGTCCTCTCTTACTTTTGTTGTGTTGTTATTACGCGATCAACGAAAAGGGTCGATAAGCTTTAGTTCTCCCGATCTGACATGAAAAGAGGTACGTCATTAAAGTGACATGAAACAAAAAAAAAAGAGAGAAAAAAACGTAATTTTCGGCTTGTTGATATGTACATCACTCAACAAGCTCACATTGGGAAGGCACGATCAAGAGATGCTTATCTAGGTGTCTCCATCCATTCTGTGTGTAATAAATGGACATACAAGCAAGCAAACAGCAACCAACAACAACGCCGACGACAACAAAGCATTCACTCGGCACCCTTTAGCGGAGAATACATTGCACAAGTCCTGACAAAACCAATGCTCAGTTTGGTGCTCCGAGAACGCAATGGGCCGCTTTGCTTACAGGCTACAGAATGTAACGTCAAGAGAATTCGATGGAGCTGCCACTGGCGTGAAGTTCATAGACGTAGGTGACGCTGTTATGTGTATGTTAAATGTCCTGTGTCCTGTGTGAACCATTTCATTTATGATCGCATTGACCTGGAGTAACGTGCTAAGCTTGCCACTAGGCAAACCTTTTCTATAAAGAGCCTCTCTCTATCAATGCATTGAGCGTAGGCAAAAAAAAAATTACTATGAATCAACAAACTTCACTCTCGCAAGTTCCTATAGATATAGCAAGGCAAAATTAAAACCCGTGATCATTTGCATTCGAAAACTACCTTGCAAGAACTATTGTTCAAAGCACCGAAGCGGCAAAGAAGAAGTGTGAAATGCAGCCGTCTGCTTTCTTTGTCAGCACTGTGGGTCTCCCTTTGTTTACAAACTGTAGCGTGTCTTTTAAAGGCGCACGCTGTGCTCAGTCTCAAAACACATGCAGTTTTTATACTGTCCAGGCGCTGATAGCTTACTTCCAAGCTCGGTGAACAGCTGATTTAAACAGCCTTATTGATTTTTAGCTACCTTTATGTTTATTTTTTTCCTAAAGGAGTACTGACGCAAACATTTTATGGAGTCTTGTTTGTACGTACCAGTCCAAGTTTTGGTTTCAGAGAGCAACGAAATGGGCCAAGAAGGAATGTAAACACAGCTTGGCACGTGATCGCACAAAACTGTGACGTTAGCACGCCAGCGCGCTCACCGGCGCGCGAGCTTTATGTTGCTAGTTCGTCTGCTACGCCTGCACCTGCTTTGTGATGTCCTCGCCATCATCGTCGTCCTCGTTTTTGTCGTCCAGCGGCGACTATTTCCTGCAGGCGGGAGTCAACACCGAATTAGACGTGACCAACCACATTTGATTGGATCCCCTACTGAGTAGCGACTCGGAAACTACGGCTAGCGACACCTATCGATATGCGTAAGCAGTGCTACTAGTAGTAGGAACTATTCCTCCTTTCATCCTCCCCAAACCGCTCCCATGTGTAGGGTAGCAAACCGGTTGAGCTGAACCGGTCAATCTCCCTGCCTTTCCTTCTCCACTTTTTCCTTCCTTCCTTCCCTCCTTCGCCGAGGGCGCTATGGGAATGAAGCTTATTCCGAAGCAGGACACAAGGCGTGGTAAATGTCGGCACAGCATCAGGCTTGGGGGTACGTAGTCTTGGTGGAAAATCATCGGATTGCCCTAAGCTTTATTGGTTTTGTTTATACCAGGCACGCTCGAAATGAAACAAGCAAACTGGCTGCTCTTCAACGGGGTCCATTATAAGCGTCCTGTGGCTCGCAGGAACTCGGGCCACTTCTGCCGCTTATCGACGCCGATGGTAGCGAACGAGCAAGCCAGGCGAACTGGCGATCGCTGGGAAGCGATATAGACTTAGCTCGCTGGCCGTCGGATCCGAGGCCGACGGCCCTTGCGATTCGTCCGCAGCTCATAATCACACGCCGAACAGGCCGGAGTATTCTCCAGAAGCTATAGGCCTAAACCCAACAAGTAATCTTAGACCCACACACCCCACCCCCGGGGCCATTCAGCAACTCCTCACGTTTAACCCACTGCCAAAAAACATGCATCCAGTGCATCAGCCAGCTAGACGCACAGCGTGCCCTCAGGCTCTCTACAAACACTACAACTCCCACAAAGAGGCCGTCTATGTTGATGCAGCCGAATACCCCACCTCACCAGCATACGCTATAAGCGTCGTTGTCAGCAACTTGTTGCAACAAACAGCGGGATCCATCAGAACAGGACACTTCGCTAGACGCCAAAGAAGTGGCAATAGCACTCGCAATCTCCTCCACCAGGGCACACTAATCTTTACTGACTCAAAAACTGCCATACAAAATTTCGCCAACGGATTGATTCACACCACCGCTATCAAAATTCTAACCTCCACTGAGTCCCCCGTAAGGCCCATCCAATTAATATGGGTCCCCGCACACGCAGGCCACCTTGGCAACGAAGCCGCCCATGACACCGCTCGAGCATACGTCAACCGAGCAGGGCAGGTAGTCGAGCAAGGAAGCGCCCGCGGTAGAATGGTTACGTACCATGAAATTTTACTCCATTTCAGGGAGCGACGACTTCATTATCCACCACCTCGTAAATCCTTAACTAAATTGGAGCAGGTGACGTGGCACCAGCTACAAACCCGCACCTTTCTCTCCCCTGCCCATCTCGCACTTATACAGCCGGGGCAGTTCTCGCAAGAGTGCACTCTGTGCGGAGCTCCAATAGCAGATTTATACCACCTCTTTTATAAATGCTGTGAGCTCCAGCCACCTTGTGGGTGGCTGCTCACCGACCTAGAGCGACGGGAAGGTCGCGGTGTCCAGCTCCGACCCAGCCGTCCAGGAACAGCTGATGCGCTGGGCTTTGGAAGTCGCCGAGGGCCACCAACTCCCACTACGGTCTCCCACTACGGCCTGCCTCATAAGCAGATTGTGGTTTCTGCATGTAAAAACGCAGAACTCATTTTTCCCTTTCATCCTGAATTACTTAGAAGCTGAGAATGCAAAAATTGTGAGAAATCGTAATATTCCTGTAAACAAGGACATTTCTGCAGTCATCTGCTATTTAACGGTTTGTCGCTGTTTATGGGAGATAAACGCCAGAAAATAATATGCCTAATGATTAGCAGTGCAAATATAATGTGTAAAACAAGCCAAGCGACGCGAAAAAAGGAAGCACGTCGATATGCTCAATGAAGCGTGTAGAAGCAACAACACTTCTCAAGCACACGAACACACGCGCTTATCACCAGTTCAACGTAGTGCGGGAAGCAGAGGGTCCGCCCCGAGCCATCTTACATTCTAGACACTGAGAACACCGCGCAGTACACGCTCAGTCGCACTGCTCGAGATGCCTGCAGCATACGAAAATCAGCAGTTTGTTTAAAAAAGCAGTCACGAGTCATCAATTTAGAGCACCTAATGCTCCCTGCTGCGCAGAAGTTCCGTAGGCGCAACACCGTTCTTGGCCTTGTTCTCAGAGGTTGTCTTGGGAGGGAGCCGTACCAGGCGCCCATCAAACGCGGAAATAACGTTAATTATTTTTTTTGCTTTGAACACTCTGGAACGTGTTTCCTAATGCAACCAGTCATTAGCTGAAATTATTGCCCTTCAGCTCACGCTCGCCCTTGAATTTTTCGCTTGAAAGCCTTTGGATATTCTGCCTATTTAACGTCAAATTTGAATTCTTTCCTTGTCCGTTGCGCTGCACTCGGGATAAGCGGTGTGTTATGTGGGCAAGTAAAGAGAGCAGTGCGTTCCGAAATTGCATCAGTTGTGCTGCTTCGGCCCTTTCGCATCGGCTGGTTGACGTTGGCGCAGAGCCTATCATTGTGATATGGTGCTCAGCCTACCACGTTCGAATGGAGCACTGTCAACTTTTGTTCGCAGAGGCGACCTGCCTCAGCTTTTGTGAGGCGATGTATTGGAGTGTTGCGGATTGCTTTTGACCACTTACACTTGCTTAGCACTCACCTATATCGCAGCAAATGAACATTCCTGCATTTCGCCCCCTCTTCCTATTCTCCCAAGTCTGCTCCCCTCTTCCTCTCATTGCGGAATGCGGGCTTATCAGCCAATGACATAATTGTTAGGATTTTGCGAAAGAAAGTCAGTCACCGGTCATTTTGTCGCAACCACGGGGGCCAAAAATAAACAAAAACATAAAAGCGAAATCGTTTCTAAGCTCCGACATATTACAAGCCGAGGTTCGAATTCGTCTCAGAGCATTTGAATGGCTTTAACGCGCTTTGGCCGATCGGCTAATTGGAGTGCTTTCAGGAAAAAAAAAAAAAAAACCTTGCCTATATTATCGTCGGATCGCAACGATCAACTTAATTTGAGCTTGCTGTAAAAGAAACACATAACTGAAGGAAAAGGAAATTATATCTGTAGCAGGAGGCATTTACAACATTTCCACCTGATCTATCCCCCAACTAAATCTAATCTAACCTAGAATACCATCTATGCAGTCGTACAGTGCCTCCTGCAGCCCCTATGCTAATTCGGCAAGCAGTGACGGGAACCCCCGCGGTCATGTCATCGAACCACATATTCAAAACCAAACCGAGCACGTGCTTCGCATGCACGACTCTAGTCTTCATATGCTCGACATCTTTGTTCTCCTGTCCCAATTTCAGGGAGGCCGACCTTGGCTACGAACTGGTCGGTAATGCGATTCAGAATTGCGCACCAATAGGACAAACAAAATGACGGCGGGCAGCCCGGCAAGCAGTCCCTCCCGCTGGCTTTATAGACAGAACGAGGCACGTAATAAATTCACCCAGGCAGACGCTCAGAGTACGGCGGGGACCAAAGTTCGGTAGTAAAGCGCGACATTCCCCTGCTTTCCAGGTCATTGTTCTGGCACTACCGCGCTTCACAATGCCGCGCTGGGCTGGCAAGCGACCAAGCGAAGCACGCTTCCGCCTTGCGGGTCGTTGATGATATCAGGTAGCGTTGCAGCAATTTGCACGCGCCAGCGACTCAATACGGAAGGGGCTGTCGCGCAGCGTTGTAAACACTGTCGCCGGTGCCGGTGTTGTGTTTCCCATTATAGGCGTCGCCTTTGAGTCGCAAGAGTCGCCGGCTGAAAGGCGTAGTGGTGTGGGAGCGTGCCGGTGGTTTCAGGGTAGGGAGTTGGTAGAGCAACAGAGCATCCCGCGCGGCGGCCATTAGACGGCTGGTATTGATGTAGTAGCGACCGTCTTCTCGAAAGCGCGAGCACGCGAAGACGCTGCGCAAACAAGAATCGCGACAGCGAGAGAGGCATACGCAGCGCCTCTAGACAAATTATTAACTGTGATAACCAGGTGAAAAACGGTCACCGTCAAGAAACGAAACAACACACGCGTGATGATAGCATAGCGCACTGATGTCATCCTGCCCACAATAATTGGATACTAGCTTAGTGGGAAGCTGCGTCCGTGACCTCAAGTGACAATGACCTTTAGCAATCGACAGCGCAATCCTGGTCGAATTGATCAAAGAGTGACGTCTGAACTTTGTTATGATCATCTTAGTGTTCTCTACGTTTTACTTTCCGACCATATGATGTTTAGTTTACGTTTATTTCACATTAACTCCACATGAATGCAGTAGTAGTAATCACTGTGTGTTGACGAAACTCTCTCTTTCTTTTATACTGCCATTTTCCTATAGAAAAGGCAGTCTTGGCAGTCTTGTCGTCGACGCTGTTATTGAACCTTACCCAAAAAGTTTCAATGCAGTCACCAAGTCACTTAGGTCAATTGTAAACGGCTTATTTTGCTGCAGTCAGGCGTATTCTGAATTCATGCACACTGGCTATCGTCCAGCATCTAGCGCAACAAAATCGACACAGCAAACTACAAAGTTTAGAAGAAAGTATTCCATTGAGCTTGCATAATTTGTCATTAAAGAAGATATTGTGAGTGATACTGAAAACAAGTTCTACTCCAGTCACTATAGTGAATTATCTTTAGATGTAGGATAGTCTCAGACTCCATAAAATATGATATTTTATTATTATTTCATATTGCGTTTCTGATTATTCCCTGCTTTCTTACCTTGCTTGCCGGAGCTAATTGAATTGCGTCACATACTTTGCTTGTAATGCTTTCCTTGAAAAGAAGTGGGGCGCCCGCATCTGCGCTCATTTTGGCGTGAATGCGTGTAAAAAGGTCACAGACCTTGCAATATTTCTCGAACCTTTCGTCTACGCTAGTCTTTGAGATAGTGAGATGGTCGTGTATTTAATTATTTCAGTTTTTCCTGTGAGAGACGGACACATGAAATGATGTTTTAAAAGAAGGAAGAGCATTATACTTCAATATAGCATGTACTGCGATGCGCTTTGCGAAAGGCGACTAATGCAAACGCTGAAGAGTGTGTACACGCGATATTTTTTTCTTAATAGCAGTGCTCTTGCGTACAAATGTCATGGACACTGTTATTTAATCATACATATTCAATTAAGACATCGCACCGCTTGTAGAAACGCGCTTGCGCATGTTTTGTTCAGCAAGGTTAATGGCGATTTCCTAATCGCGAACGGTAAGCGAACATTCATACGCAATAGGGGTGAAACAATGCTGTCTGCTGAAGCGTAAGCAATAGGCACTCATTTGCATCATGATTTGCAGAGCTTTCACGGCATTTCACAATTTCAGAATTGAGTGTCATCAAAGTGTCATCCTCTCTTGACGTGTTAGTATTTTGCCGAACAGCGTGGAACGAAGCTTTTTTTTTTTAAATTATTCATACATTCCGCTCGAGGCTTATTTTTGAATAGTATGCAGAGGGGCCACTCACAAATGTATAGCTACCTAAATCTTGACATCCTTCAGTATTCACGCCAAGTAAAAGAACATCGTTACTCAAAGCTTGCGTTCGAGCGTTGCCCCACGTCGGACAGCGGTAACGCCATTTTGATTGCAAATTGAGAGGTGTGAACGCTGTCCAAGGCTCAGCATTATGCGCTTCACTCACTGGTATTGAATGTCTCTAGCTGTCATAAGGAATACCCTTAAAGTTAGTATTACGGCTGCATTCTATTATGATCCGAGCATGTCGTGTCTCCAATACTCGGCCGCCGCCGATACGTTTCCCGACGCTGATTGCGCAATTAAGGTGGTCAGAAATGTCGTCGTGGTTTTGTTTTATTCTAACCGTAGCGAATCACCTGACGTACGGCTGTGAAGATTTGGAGTTATAAATATACGCGCCATTTCTGCGTTTGCTGCTACATCGCTCATAACATCGGATTTCTGATACAAGATTTTGTGCAGCCAGCGGTGATGAATAAATGGCTCTTGCATTTATTTTTTACACACGCTATGCATCTTCTTACTTCAAGTACCTGAGTAATATAAAAAATTTTAGAACACAGGGTCAGGTAGCGAAGTTACCCTTGCACAACTTCGATCCATGTTGTAAGAAAAGGTCGTAAGGGTGTTGTAATATGTAAGAAAACACGCGTGTTTTCTTACATATTTTTGGTACAACCGTTCATATCAGGTACGGCGGTTGACGTTTGCGACGGAGACAGCAAAACTATCGCGTGTTTTTTGTTGCTTAGTGTGGGAACAAGCTTCTTGAAGTAAAACATTTAACAAAAAGTGGTGGTGTGTGGAATACATGAGATCATAAAAATCACGCGGGAAATTTTAAATAATCCGCATCTAGGCGCAGCATTCCAAGCATATACAGACCGCTCGTTTGTGCGCGCCCCAAGTAAGATTTCATTTCTATGCATTCGTAAATTACAAAAAGACTAAAAGTGTGCACCATAAGCCTGCCATGGTTGCTTTGAGACTATGGCGTTGGGCTGCTGAGCACGAGGTCGCGGGATCGAATCCCGGCCATGGCGGCCGCATTTCGATGGGGGCGAAATGCGATAACACCCGTGTACTTAGATTTAGGTGCACGTTAAAGAATCCCAGATGGTCTAAATTTCCGGAATCACCCACTATGGCGTGCCACATAATCAGATGATGGTTTCGGCTCGTAAAAACCGACAATTTATTTTTTCTTGCGTGCACTATGTACTAAGATGTTAATTATGCATTATATAAGGGCTACATGGTACTATTACTGGGTACCTACACCATTATTAATTGAATACCGTATTTTAATATTGCCTTTCCTGATAAGCCAGAGTTAATGGTCTCTTTTACGGCGTAACTTCTGATTTCTTACTGTGAACTCCGGCGAGCCAAGGAAATCCGATTTCAGAAAGGTGGCTTCAATAAATGGGCAACTTTACTAAAGACATTGTTTGAGTCTCTACGCGTTCTAAATGCTTCTGATTTGCCGGGAAAGAAAGAAAAGTTCTGCACTGCGTAGTCACAAATGCACCGTCGGCTCGACAATGCACGTTTTTCCGCATGCGATCTTAATCGCTTGCTATAAGCATATACCTGTTATGCGGACTTGACATTTCTGTCTAAAACGTGAAATAGCTCATTACGACTTTCCAGAAATAAAAGTCGTGCATAAGCGGCATTTGTCATGTCGACATTTCAGAGGCGACATCAGTAAGTGCTGCACCTCTTTTTTTGCGGCGTCTTACAGGCGTTTCTATTGGAACTTTCGTTTCGCTGCTAGTTTCGCTGTAGATCCACGCGTAAGAAAAGCAGGCAGAACTGGAGCCACAGGAACGCCGCACAGTCAGTGCATTCGGGAAGTATTCCATTAGTTGCAGATTTGGGCACGCAGCTTCGAAAGAAATTGTAACTCGGCGAGAGCTGTTTTCGGGAAGCTTGAGTCGTCGAAAAAGTCAATCTAAGCTCAGGCACAGTGGCAGTCACGCTAAAGGCACGGCAACTGCGGCGACATGTTGCATAAATCATCGGCTTAGTGACTCGACAGCTGCTAGCTCTCAAAGCTGTTTTGTCGTCGCGAAAGGATGCCTGCGGCTTCTCGCTCTGACAACGGAGGCGCTTCGCTTTCGACTTAGCTTGCCGAAACTATAGAAAAAAAAAGAGCGTGTACTTTTTTTTTGTCTCCTACGGGACACATTTCTCAAGCACCACATGATGAGCGACGCCATGGCGGCCGTCACGGTATAATGCGTTACTCTGGCGAGTAAGTTTCCTGTCAAGGCAGCTTGTGCCAGCGAAAATTTCTAAGAATTTCCTCGCAGGAAATTTTTGTAATGCGAGGCGGTTTTCCAGCATATTATTGCCTTTCACCGTGATCAAGCTGGCTTCAATTTAGAAGTATGTTGCTCGTCCAACAAGTGTCCTTGCGTGGAAAGCGATAAATGTAAAGAAATGAAGTAGACAATGTTAGCGTAGTTGTGCCAAGCTATTGAAGGTACCGAACGTATTTCCTGACTCTTTTCAAGAACACAGACACACAAAGAAAGAAAGAAAAAAAAGAAAGAAAGAAAGAAAGGAAGAAGGAAAGAACGAAAGAAAACCTACGCGTCCCTTTGTTCAAACCAGGGCAAAATGTCTTCGCAAATACCCAGCTGTTACTTTCTCGCAGAGTCCAGCCCAATGCTATACGGATTCTGAAAGCACGCGCTCGCATTCAGGACGCCTCTACAATCGTCGGGTGGGACGTGAGAGGCATAGCGACCTCGTGGGGAGATAACGAGGACGCACGATGCGGCACTAGTCGAGAAAGATTCTTTACTCTCCCCCATCATCCCCGCCGTGGTGGATGCATGCAAACCTCTTTTTACGCGAAGCAAATCTGAACCTTGCGAAGTCAGCCTGCGGCAACGTCTGCGGCATACTTAAATCGTGTACCATTCACTCCGCAAGCTCGCGATATCGCCGAAAGCGTAAAACTGAAACTTCCGAGACCCTATCGCTTTTACATTCATTAATGCGTTCAGCATTAGGAGTGCAAGTGGAAAAAAGTGTCTATGTGTGAAGGGCGGGAGGCCGTTCATGTGGAGAGCTTAGAAGAGCGTGTATATGTACGCAGAATGTTTCAGCGAACACTTTCAAAAATTTTTAAAGGTTTCCTGTGGCAGGCAGCTCAATTCTAGTTTAGAATCCGGTCTACTAGCTCTAAGCGGCGGACACTACTTGCACAGAAAATTAGAATGCCAAATTGAAAAATTAACAAGAATTGACTAATTATCTTTATAGCTAATTATCTTATGACCCATATTGCAATTTACAAATTCTAGCAGTGGACTTCGCAAGGCGGATCCACTTGGAACGAATTTTGAGGACGACACCAGTTTCGAGAGTTATTTGTGTGCTTCAGCGCATGAAACGACGTTTCGGTAGCAAATTAACTGGAACGCCAATGCACTTCTCCGTAAAGTTCGGGAATTTATATATGGAAACTCGTGTCATCTTGAAAATTCGTTCCAAGTGGATCCGCCTCGCGAACTCCACGACTATAATTTGTAAATTGCAATATGGGCCATAACGTAATTAGTTAAAAGTTAATTTGTAAATTTGTATTAATTAGTCGATCTGGCATCTAAAATATTTTTGCAAGTATTGTCCACCGCGTCCTGTAGACCAGCTTATGGACTAGAATACCTCTTCTAAGCTCTCCCATCCCACCTCTAGGTCCCTTTACACACA